>NC_081182.1:2123599-2232941 GCF_029867415.1 Vicia villosa | reverse complement strand
GGAAAAAGATGGGTTTTTTTAATGAATGTATGAATGCATGGATGCGTGGATGCCACATATTCAAACATGGTAAAGCAAACATGGTAGTTCAAACATGGTAACGCAGACATGGTACTACAAACATGGTAATTCAAACATAGTACACATAGGTTTAAAGGTCCAGCGTCACGAGCATGAGGTCAGAGAACCAAACATGGGATAGTACTAGGGTTTATCACCTGCAAAACATGTTCTACTGATACGTCAGAGTCTACATTTTTCTTTCGGATATTACCGGCTTGCACAACTGAACTTGTGAGCTAGAAATATTCTCAAGAAAAACTCGTCTGAGTGTGGTTCTCCGCATGACAACTATCCAAGTCTTCACCTGGATCGTTTCTGCACCACGTCCTAATAAGGCCAGGATGGGTTGGGGTTCTACAGCCAACTCAGCTTCTACAGTTCAATGAAAGCAATAATGTCTTCGCAACTGAACTTGCTAAACATATACTACAAACAAGGAACCTCCACTGAGCGGAAGGATTCTCATGCTGACTTTTTAAGGACTGAACTCCTTGTATGCCATACATGACTATACCCTCCACCTAATTCTTATGTGTACTTAATCCGGGTTAGGATTTGTCCATAATGTATCACTTGTAACAGAATCACACAAGTAACAGGACCAAGGAACCACACATGTAACAAGAATAAAATAAAAACAAAACAAATAGAAATAACCCTTTCTTTGGAAACAATAAAAAGATGGTCCCCAGTGAAGTCGCCATTTTTCTGTCGCGGGCGAAAAATCGTTTTTTGTTTCCTCTTTTTTGTGGATGAGACACCTGATGCCTTCTTTGGGCTCGAGTGCTCAAAAAAATGATTTTTCTTTTGTACCGACCAAACTTTTTATTGTTTCCAAAGGAGGAAAAGGAAAAAAGCTGCAATAACCTAAAAGTGGGGGAGAGATTCCGGGTAAGAGGGTTGGTTATACGAAGGGAAGGTATTAGCACCCAACGTATCTATAGTACTCTATAGGTTTCTTTGTTTTGTTTATTCCATTCTTGTTGTGGTGGAGATTTTTGTGAAATAGGTGGGACCTAAGGTGTTTGTTTGATTATGCTCGCAAAGATCATCGCGATCCTCTGCATACATATCCCTTAGAGGGAATCAGAGCATCTGTAGCTCGGGGTCTACGGGTGCTAAGGTTTGAATGGTTTTTTTTTTTTTGTTTTGTTTTGCTCGCCAAGGATCGACCTTGTGCCTACGTATTCTCAAAGGGATGTTGAGAAAGTCAGAGCAATCGTAGTTCCCACTTATGCTAGTGGAAGCAAAGAAAAATAGACAAATGTCGTCTAAATGCTAGATGTATCTAATCTATATCATCACATACATCTGTTTGATTTTGTTTGAAAATCTTTTCATTATAAGCCCGGGGCCATGCCACTTAGGGTGCTTAGAATGATAAAGATGTTTTTGTTTGTTTAACCAGCCTTGTGGCAAAAGTTTCAATGAAGTCAGCCTTGTGACAAAAACTTTGATTAATCAGCCAGCCTTGTGGCAAAAGTTTCAATGAAGTCAGCCTTGTGACAAAAACTTTGATTAATCATCCAGTACGGTGGTAAAACAGTTTGATTGATTAGCCAGCCTTGTGGCAAAAAGGTTTGATTTTGATTGATTGATTGTTTGTGATGATATATAAGAGATACTCCTAGCATAGAGATGAAAAATGTCTAATCTCCTAGGGTATTTGTTTTGGATATTGGGGATGCTTATAAGAAGCCCGTGGGTCCTTGTACGAAGCCCAAGAGGAGGCTATCCGAGGGTCCTTGCATTGTAAGCCCAAGAGGAGGCTATGGGAGGGACAATCCAGGGTCCTTGCATTGTAAGCCCAAGAGGAGGCTATGGGAGGGACACTCGTTTGTACAAAGCCCAAGGGGAGGCATGGTATAGTTGGTCTGAGCTCTTAGAGCGATTTCACCGGGAAACCATACTCTATGTCCTAACCTAAACTAGTGGAGGTTCTTTGCACAAAGCCCAATAGGAGGCTATGGGGAACCTAGTGTTGTACTAAGTTGAACAAGCATGTAACACAATCACAAGTATGAACAAGTACGAACAAACATGAACAAGTACATGAACAAATATGAACAGTTATACATATATGACAAAGTGTGTGTATATAATGGAGTTTATGAAGGAAATATACCTGTAAGCATGATCCATTTGTATACACAGGGCTCGGGACTCATACTCGGGGAGAGTTCCATTTGAATTTATTCAAAGCTATGTAAACAGGTATTTACAAAGGGCTTGGGACTTATACCTACATGGAGGCCCATGGTATATTTTTGGGAAGATTTAAAGAAAAAACCTTCATTTTTGGTTTGTCATTCAAAGTTAAAAATCAAACTGATCGAGATATGTACAAAAAAAAAGTGTACAATGAAATACCTAATTTCATGTACTTGAGTGGGTATGTACAAAAGGGCTTGGGACTTATACCTACGTGGAGGCCCGTGTTTTATTTACAAAACATGGTTGACTGTTTATTTACAGACGCGTTGTTTGAAAAAACGGTTTGAAGATTTGTTTTGAAAGAGTTTTCTGTACAAAGAAAAACTGTATAAAGAAAAGGAAAGGGACTTATACTCTCTAATATTCGAGAGGCCCATGTTTTATTTTCATAAAACATGGTGGATGGTTTAAAAAAAAGAGTTGAGAGATTTGTTTGTAAAAAAACTGTTTGGAAGTTTATTTGGAAAAAGTTTTCTGTTAAAACAAAAACTGTACAAAGAAAGACGAAAGGGACTTATACTCTCTAATATTCGAGAGGCCCCTGTTTTATTTTCATAAAACAGGGTGGATGGTTTGAAAAAGATGTGAAAATTGTTTTTGAAAAGATTTTTGTTTTGAAGTTTTATTGTTTAAAGAAAAAAAAACAAACTGTACAAAAAGAAAAGAAATGGGACTTACACTCTCTAATATTCGAGAGGCCCCACATCGTTTTGAAAATCAATTGATCAATTAAAAAGATTTAATCAATAGTTCAAAAAGAAATGGTTATTGTTTTGAAAAAGAATCGCGATCGCTCGTCTTAAAACGATTTGAATTTTGAAAGAAATCAATTTAATCGAGATAAACAAGAAGATTGTCTTCAATTAATATTTAGATGATTAGGGTTTGCTTCAAAAAAATATTTACAAGTGATTAAATTTGAAAATCAAATGAAAAATAATATTTAAAAGTATTAAAATTACTTAAAAACAAGTCATTTTAAAACCAATTAAAAATGTATCAAATAAATATTTTTTTGTGATTTTTTTTAACATTGTCAAAATATGTATATTAAATAAGAAGTGTTTAAAAAATGAAGAAAAAATAAGTTAATTTGATGTATTAAATAATTAAATGAAGTTGTGAAGAATTTGAAAGAAAAAAGTGTCAAAAAAATGGTTTTGTCTTCCAAAGGGCTTGAACCCACGCCCTCTCTCTCACATGCCAAAACCTGGACCAACTGAGCCACGCTTGTGGCTTGTTAAACATACGCGTTCAATAAAATATATTTTCAATCAATTTCCAAAAACCTTTGAACCAAATCTGGCGCCAAGAACAAACCCTCAACAAGAATTTGAAAATCTTCGAAACTGAATGAAATTGATCAAGTGAAGGGTCTATCTCACTCGTTTTTTCATAAGGAACATGATGGTGATCTTTAATTCCATTTATTTTCACTCTAAGATCATTAATTTTCTGATGAACATGAAGAACCCTAATTCTATGATTCAATCTGAAATCGTGTATGTGCATGATAAGTTGCAATTGATTGAGGGCTAATGATCTATGCATGTGCAGAAACAAGATAGTATGGCAGTTTTTTATTTATGATGCATGTATGATAGAGTTTGAAGTTCATGAGGCTTACCTTCAAAAACGGCCAACTGAGAAATTGAAATCGTGCCTGGAGATGTTACAGATGTTGTTTCTTGATCTGGACAGCATCAATGGACCTTATGGAACATGTTTGAATGCTTGGAACAGTTTGAATTCACCTGAGCTAAGCTATGGAACCTGAACTGCAGTTGCTTCAAGTATGAATCGAATTTGAAGATGGAGATGTTACAGGTCATATGTGAGTGTTTGGATCATTCATATGAAGTATATGGAAGGTGTTAGAAGTGATAGTTTGGACAGAAATGGCCTGGATTTGATTTTGGCATGATAAGGCTAGTGTTATGCATATTTGGAAAGTGAGGTAGTGATTTTTAGCTTGAGGTGTTTTTGGGGTGTATGGATGGTTCAAACAAGTTTCAAATGATGTTTATGAGTTGTGGGAAGCATCATTTTGCTCAGAACTTCAAAGGTTTAGAGGTTGAGCATTTTACCTCTTTGAAACTTAAGAAACTTGCAATTCAAGAAAGAAGAGAGAAAACCTATAATTGTGAGGTTTTGGTGTGATTTTGAATGAGGTTTGGACCTCTATTTATAGGCCAAGGATTCTGAACTCCAAGCTTTGCAAGTTGATCAAAGAATGGTGATTTGGCATTTGGAGATAAAATGGAATCTTTACATTTAATGCACATGGTTAAAAATGATAACCATGGTTAAAAATCTCAAGTGCTTCTTATCTCTTTCTATTCTGATCTCAAACCAGAAATATCTCACAATTATTGGTGGTTTATGTCATTGCTTGCATCATTAGGCCATATAGTATAGAAACTTAGTGAAAATGGCTTGAAATTTCATGCTTAATGACCTCTAATGTCAAAATTCAAAACCATAGCTATGCTTCATATTTTTTCATGCTCTTGGACATTTTGGAAAGCTCATGTTACACACTTCAAAAGCCTAGTTGAAAGTTCCTTCAAGACCTTTAAGGAAATGGGTGAAAAAGATCCATGAACTTTGAAGAAAATGAAGTTTCAAGTGAAGTTTTCAAAAAGTACCAACTTTGAAGCACCATATCTCTTAAATGGTTGATCTTATGGAAAAAATTTATATGTGTCAAAGTTGTTTATTGGATCAAAATCTACAACTTTCATGTTGGAAGTTTTTTTCAGTTTGTAGGTGAAATTTTGAGAAATTCCCTTTCAAAGTTTGGAAAAAACCATGAAAAACACTTAGAAAAATTTTCTAAGTATGAAAGTCAAACTTTGACTTTTTGATTCTTGATTGATTTTCTTGATTTTTCTTGATCAAATGACTTCATATATCATATATTGATGATTCAAAACTTCAAAATTCATGGTTGACCAAAATTCCCCAAAAGTCAATGGTGATCTTGTACAGTTGACTTTTTCAGACGAATCGCGTTTCTGGAGATTTCAAATGAAACAGGCTATCCTCATCAAATGAATGGTATGAATGGATCACATTGAAGCATTAGAGGATATTGAGTCATGTTTTGAGTTGTGGCACCATGTCCTGATTAAAAAGTCAGTTGTTCAGTGAATTAGGTCAAAAAACCCTAATTGTCGACCTGATGAAATTGATGACTGTAGGTCTTGAATTGAGATGCAATTTCCATGGGATATTGTCATAGGGATTATTTGAGGATGATTGAAACCTTTGATTGACTTCCTGGGGATTTTTAGGGTTTCCCAAATGTGATCCCTGATTTCAGTCCCTGATAGTTTAAAACCCTGATCTGAGGATTTGTCTGATCAATCTTTGTGTAGGAGATGTTATGAGCCAATGGATTAGGTCAAAATGATGCACTTGAGGTCTTGATATCATGTCCCAAGCCATTAGGTCAAATTCTGAGCAAAAGTCAAGAGTGTGCTATCTTCAGTCAAAACCCTAATTCAGTCGATTCAGAGCCTTTAAGCTTGTTGAGATGGATCTCTGAGGACCAAATGTTGATTGTTGATGAAGATGGTTCTTTTGAGATGAAGGGAGAACAAAACCCTAATTGATTGTTACTTGTACTGATGAGTGATTTCCAGATTAAACTCTGCTGAGTCACAAGTAACAAACACAAGCTATGCAATTTGTTAGAGATGCAAATGATGCATATGCAATGATATGAGGTGGTATCTTAGGTCAAAAATTGGGGTATGACAACAACATGTAAGGGTGAGTCTCATCATAATTAACAAATGTTATAAGGTTATAAAGCAATAACACGTCATAGTCGCATCATTCACCCAATTGTTTCATAAACAGCTATTCAAAACAAGTTAACTAACAATCAAACACATCATTCAACATTTACAACACTGGAATACATCCAATCATGTTATAAATTATGCACATGAATGAACTGACACTATGCATGTGGTACCAATCATCATCAAATGGGGATAACCCATGACCGATCCAACATCGTCCAAGATACGGCCCTGCCAGCACAGATTCCACACGATGGGAATCATGCCCTTCACTGATCCAACACACCCTTATGGATACAGTATCATCAATGAACATGAATGAATGCAACATATATAACATACTTCTACTATCATCATCATCAATCATCAACATCATCATCATCATTCAAGTATGTTCATATATATTAACATCATTCCATTACAATTCCATAATCATCATACACAAAACATACACGTATTTGCATCAATCATCATACTCAACAAGAATAGCATACATGTATTTTCATCATTCTAAAAACCAATCAATCATCATCACGTAGATTATCCTACAAGGTTCGTTTAGCTCAAAACGGCGCATCAAACGGACCAACGGTTAAAAATTTATGCATCTTTGAACTTTTTAGAAAATATCTCAAAACACCAACAGCACGCGGCGCCATCACCCGTTCGCGGCGCGCACTGAGCGTCCCAGAATTCATTGGCTCTCTGCCAAGCTGTTCGCGGCGCAAACATCCACACGCGGCGCGAAACGAGAAAAAAGTTACGCCTTCGCGGCGCGAACACAGGTACGCGGCGCGACCTGAGCGTATCACAACTTCCTGGCATTCTGCCCACCTGTTCGCGGCGCCACCCTACGCACGCGGCGCGAACCGGTAATTTCAGAAACCCCAACCTGCAGAAAACAGCATTCTATGCATTCCAAACACACCCAATACATACCAGTGCGAACATAGATACATAGATTGCCCAAAACAACACAAATTACGTCTCACAATGCATCAATTACGCATCAATTGAGACTATAACAACACAGACATCATAGATTCACACATAGAGATCAAAACATCATACAATTTGACTCAATCCCTAAACCTATCATATGACTCAATCGACCCGAATTCCACATCTATTCAGTATTATCAACCCCCAACCCGATAATAGATGATAATCAGACAAGTCCCCCCTTACCTTAGACAATTTCTTGATTCTTGGTCTCTCCCTCTACCGTTCTCCTTCACGTTCCTCGTTCTTCAGACTTCTGTTCTTTCACGTTCTTTCTTTCTTCCCAATTCCAATTATTTTATGAAAAATAACAATAATAATATTAGTAAAGGGCCTTCTTATCTCACACCCCCCCTTCTACTATTTCTCACATGGCCCAAATGCCATAAACCATTATTTATTTATTATTTTTCACAAAATCCTTAATAATTCTAATCATTAATTCAATATTCTTGATTAAATTAATATTAAAATTATACGGGCGTTACAGGTGACACTTTAGCACTTAGGCACGATGTATTAAAACAATCGGGCTATTTGCAGCGTTAATGAGATGGCGTCGACGCCACTCTGGCGATCGGCCTTCGGTCGGTTGTTACCATTGTTCTCATTTTGGTCGTTGCTTCTGTTAACTTTGAATTAGAAAGTTGCCAACACTTTATGAAGTGTTGCAAAATGAAAACATGCAACTTTTGGTAAATGTTGCAATAGGCCAAGCATTATAACTTTAAAAAAGAATTGTTTCACCAAGGGTCGCTACCTTGTGAAACAATACTAAAGTGTCCTATAAAAACCTCATTTCAGATTCAGAAATTCACAACAACAAAAAAACCGCATATCCTCTAAATTAATTCCAAACAATCTTCGCTATATTCGAGTTTTCATCCGTCTTGTGCAAGATCGAGAAGGCTGAATTATCTTGGGTATTCCTGTATCGAAACTTTAAGACATTCAAAAGTGCTTGAAATACTATAAGGAAAGTGTTTCGTTCATGATTCAATCCGAAATTCGTTTAATTTCGAAGTGCTATCTAACATTATCCATCGTTAATCATTGTTCTTATCAAAGATGGAAAAAAATTCGTATATGTTAATATCCGTTGATAAAATCTGTTACAGATACAAGTAGGATGGTTTAATGGATATTCTTGGACATAATAAACAAATTAATATTTAGTTATTCATTTTTTTTACGGGCTTAAATAAGAACTTGAATGTACCAGTACTCGCGGGTATCTGTTAATAATTAATCAAATTATTTAAATATTAATTTATTTGATTTAAAATTATTATTACTACTATTAATATTATTATTATTATGTTGAATATGAAACTATTATTAATTTGTTTAATCTAATATAATTGTTTGATAAAAGAAGAAGTAAAATGAATGGGAGTTATTTTTGTTATTTTTATTATGTGTTAAATTTAAAACTATTTTTTATTTAAAATAGATACCAAATTAAGTTAATTATAATATTTTTAAACTATTTAAATAATAGTTTCTATGGATATCCAACAGGTACCAGTTTAGCAGACACCCACACGAATATAAGGCATGTATGAGTATCATATTTACTAAACATGACGGATAGCGGGGAACTAGTACCCATACCCATAGATACCTATTGGCATCCCTAGCTATGACCACTTTCAACTATCAGTTTAATTATTGCCAATTACCATTTTAGTCATTTTTAATCACTATTTTATTCATCTTTGATTATTAATCTAACCACTATCAATCATCACGTTCACCTATTTCACTTACCAATTCGATCACTTTCAACCACCACTTTAATCATCACTGTTGATCATCACTCAATCTACATATGATCTTAAATATAACTATCATTATAACCATTACTCCTACCATCCTTGGCAAACCACTTTAAACACGGTCAATCATCATTTTTATTATCATTAATTACCAATTCATCCATCTCTGATCACTAGCCTTATCAGCACTTAACACCACTCTAACTACCTCCAATCACCACTTCGACCAACATCAATCTCCATTTTGGCCACAATAATCTATTAATCCAACTACCATCGATCACTACTTCGTCCACCTTTAATTACCAATCATATTATGAGTTACCATCAGTCACCATCAATATAACCATAACACTAATCATTGTAAACCATCACTCTTGTAGTTTCTCTAAGATTGACATACATTTTAATAAGATGTCACGTCATATAGTTTTCAACATGTTGAATAAGATGTCACAACATGACAGGTATGACATCGTGTTTACTGAGGCGTCGTTGCTGGAGCTGATATGTCAAGTATATCAACTGTTTTATTAGCTACAGAATATTGTAGAATATTCAGTTAGCTTTGTGTATCCAAGATGATTCAATCAGAGATATTAGATTGGTTTTCACAATCTCTAACTCTTGTAGTTTCTCTAAGATTGGCATGCATTTTGGTAAAACTAACCTAGCTGAAACATGTTGAATAAAATGTCATATCATATAGTTTTCAACATGTTGAACAAGATGTCGCAACATGACAAGTATGACATCGTGTTTACTGGGGCGTGGTTGTTGGAGCTTATCTGTCAAGTATATCAACTGTTATATTAGCTACAGAATATTGTGGAATATTCAGTTAGCTTTTGTGTATCCAAGATCGATTCAATCAGAGATATTAGATTGGTTTTCACAATCTCTATAATTGGAAACAATTTAGGAAAGATTGGATTGAAAACTTATTTTCTTAGAGATCAAGCAACAGACTTTTTGCAGCCTCCTTGCTGCGGTTTTAGGCCCAATTCAGTCAATACTAATTTTATAAATAGAGTGGCCTAAACCTAGTTTTGTGTGGAACTTATATTTTGTGTTTTAGGGTTCTATGAATCCTTATTGTGGTTGTGCTATAAGTTCCATGTTGTGTGCATTCACAAACCTGTAGGTGTTGAATGTTGTTTAATCTCCGAAGTTGTTAAGCAAGGAGAGTAGTGTCAGTTCTCATAAGCTGTTAAGCATTAAGAATTGTGTGTCTTGGAAGAGTGTCTTCTACTTTTGATTGTTTGTGTTTTCGTCACGGGTTGTGACTGTGGGCATTTGAGGATGGCCTCATACCTAGGTGAGTCTTAGGTAGAAGTCATAGGAAGGGTAGTGATTAAGTGAGAAGTTTTAAACGGAGGAGTTTAAATTTGAATTGATACTATCGTATATTGATTTCATCCCTGGCTTGGTAGCTCCCAGAGTAGGAAGGTTTTTTCGAACTGGGTAAACAATTCCTTGTGTTCTTTATCTTCCTGCAGTATTTTTCGTTACTGCAACCATCCTATTCCATATTATTTAATCAACAGATATTTGTGTCGTGACATCTTACTCGACATCACATATCTGATACCAAAACTTCAACTCTTACCACCACAAACAATCACCACTCTGACCACTATAAATCACCATTGACAACCACCAACATAACCATGTGAATCACCACTCCAACACGCATCTACCAACTAGGGGTGTGCATGGATCATAAATCAAACCAAATTGAACCATATATATGGTTTAGATCTTAAAATTGTTTCTATAAAATCAGTTTACTTTTTTAAAACCGGTTAACATATGGATCAATTTAATTTTAAACTGATTTTTTACAACAAAAAATAGTTTTTAAAACTAGTTTCTCTCAAAAACAGTTTTTCATTTTCTTTAAAAAAAAATCAGTTTTAAAACCAATTTTAAAAAAAAAAACAATTTTTTTTATAAAAAATCAATCTTAAAACCAATTTTTCAAATAAAAAGTCTCATAAAATTAAATTCAAAAAAGAGAATTATGTACCAATTTGTGGTAAATGACCATCTAAAAAAACTTAAACAAATACACAATATATGTTAAGTGTTAAGGGAGTGCATGGATCATAATCCAAACCAAATTGAATCATATATATGATTTGGTTTGGATCTTAAAATCTTTTCTATAAAATAGGTTTACTTTTATAAAAATCGGTTTACATATGGATCAATTCAGTTTTAAACCGGTTTTTTCAACGAAAAATATTTTAAAAAAACTAGTTTTAAACTAGTTTCTCTCAAAAAATTTAAAAAAACCAGTTTTAAAACCAATTTTATAAATAAATACAAAATTCTAAACCAATTTTTCATATAAAAAGTTTCACAATTTTGAACCATTTAATATTTTCGGTAGGATTTTCCGGAAATTCTAAAATTTTCCGAAATATCTTTCTACAATTCCAACTTTTCCGATAATTTTACTCACTCTTTTGAAGAATTTCCGATAATTGCTTGAAATTTTCGAAATCGCCTGAGAAATTTCCAAAAATTTTATGAGTTTTAGTGAATTTTAAAAATGATAAAAATATTATGGTCTTTTCATTTAATTTGGGGATGCCCGGTTTAACTAGGAGGATGTCAAGTTAAATCCTCGCATTTCTATGGTTTAAAAGGGCCCAAGCATAATTCTTGTAACAATGACAAGCCCATTATGGTTCTAAAAAAGAAATAAACTTTTCTTTTGATTAAAAAACAATAGAAGAGTTTTTACTATAGATATTACTACCTCTGTATTTTTATTATACTCTCTATTACCACTATAATATATATAATTTTTTTGTTACTGAACTTGACTTTTTTTTTTTACAATATAATTATTTTATGTTATTCTTATAATTATATTAAAAAAAATTATAGTGACGTACTCGTGCCTTAGTTTTTTTTAAAACGTCATATTTCATATTCGTACCAGTATCAAGTACTAAGTATGTACCTGAATTAGTGTGATGTTTAGCAAACTATACGACTTGTGTCTATACATTCACAAATAAAATGAATATACATCCAATTTATATTTTTTTCCCTATTTTATTTATTATTAATTAACAACATATAAATTAAAATTTAGAAGAAAAAAATTATCTAGTAATTTTACCAAGTTAACACATTAAGATGCAATAAAATATAAAATGGGCCTTGCTTGCAAAATGATAATGAACCCAAATAACTAAAGAGCCTTTTAGGCCCACATATTACCATCATTACACATTTACCCTAAATTTTAAAAATATTCTCTTCATATTTCTCTATAATTTTTGTTTTCTATATTGTAAATTGTATTTTGAATTGCTTTGACGAAAAATTGAATTTTGCAGTTATAAAAGAAGAAAGAAGCAGTTTCAATTTTGATTGGAATGTGATTAGGAGAAAAGTTTTAATTGTAAATTATCATTTTATATATTAAAATAATTATGTAAAATTGATATATATTAAAATAAATACATAAAATGATAATTGGTTACCCATGAAACATAAATGTAAACTATAAATTCATAAATTTTAGGAGGTAAAAAAATAAAATGTGAATGAAGGAATAAAGTAGAGTAAATAAACACTTTAAATCATAAACTTGAGAAGGCAAGAAAAATATATGATCTCTATATGCATATTGTATTTATTTTATCGAGAAATAAATAGGTTTTAAAAAAATTGTCTTAATAAATTATGAAAATTTCTTTGGCTACCTCCCAATCTTCTAAACCACCTCTGGTGAAAAACCCAAACTACCCCTGATTTCGGAAATGCATTTCCGAAATGCAAGAAAAAGTTTTTTTCGGAGATGCATCTCCGAAAGTGCCTTTTTTTTTGAAAAAATTGTCTTATTTCGGAAGTTCATTTCCGAAAACAGCATTTCGGAAGTTCATTTCCGAAATACTGCGCGTTTTGCAGATTAAGCAAAACAGCCCCCTCCCCCAATTCATTTACCCTAATCTTCTTCCAAACTCAACCCCAAAGAGATTTTTCTGCAAACCACTTCCAAGCTACATCAAAGGCTCCATCTACTTGCTCTACTACATTCAAAAGTCCTCCAATCTATTCAATCGGCACTATGCCAAATTTGTCTTTTAGCAGCACCCCTACTAAAGCGCTTTTAGGAAAAAACGCTGGTATAGGTTTCACTAAAAAAACACGCAAAAAAAGCGCTCTGGAAGAGGGGGGTTACGAAAGCGCTTTCAAAAAGCGCTCTTATAGGGGGGGTACGAAAGCGCTTTCAAAAAGCGCTCTTATATGGGGGGTACGAAAGCGCTTCTCAAAAGCGCTCTTATAGGTGGCTTTATGAAAGTGCTTTCAAAAGAGCTGCTACAGGGGCTAGGGTACAAGAGCGCTTTTCCCTTAAAAGCGCTGGTATAGCTATGTCTACTAAGGCGCTTTTCAAAAGCGCTCTCATAGCCTTTTTAAATTAAAATTTTTAAAACCAAAATTTGATATTACGCGTTTCAGAATCCCTAATTCATCTTTTTTCTCCCATTGACGCTAACTGCCCAGAAAACCAATCTGCCACAAATTCAACTTCGAATCTGCAAAAACCATTCACCCAGAAAACCGTCGTCACCCCCACTTCGTCTCCCACAACTCTGTATATCAAAGCTCTTCACCGCCGTCGCCGCCGTGTACCATCTCGCCGCCGCCGCCGCCGTCATCTTCATGTATGTCAGCTTGTTTTCTTTTGCTTTATTTGTAATTGTTTTTGTTCGACTGGCTATGTTTCTTAATAGGTTATAATCCATGAACAAATCAAATCTCTTGCTGCTTTGTTGTTGGGTACTGAATGTGTTGTGCTGAAGAACACAATTTTTTATAGCTAAAAACAAAACATTTTTTAGCTAAAAACAGAACTTTGATATTTTTATATCTAAATTGCAAACACATTTGTCAAGAATAGAACACATTAGTGCCATTTTCGTTTTTATATGTTTTAATGATTTGGGACACGTATTGATTTAAGCCATAAACCACATACTACTGGAAATGATATGAAATGAAAGCTATAGTATATTATGAAAGCATGAACTACTTACTGCATAATTTCTTCTTTGTCAATTTCTTCTTTGTCAATTGTTATGATATAGAATTACTTACTGCATTTTTTTCTACAAAGTGGAACTGATCTGCACATGCCAAGAACACATATTAGTCAATATGATAATACTAATCTGATTAAAAGAATCCAAGGTGGTTTGAATATATGATAGACTAAACAATTGTTATGTCTTCAACAAGTACAGTTCATATCATTGAGTTATTTGAATTGTAATGGGTAGTTCAATTGAGGGTTAACTTGTCTACACCAAATGATTATTAAGAGAATAATCATTTGTTTCATTTCTCAAAGCATTACTAATTTGATATTTATTTCATTTCATATTAAAAGTAATGTATGAAAAAAAATTAAGATTCTATTTTAAAAAGATAGCAACAAATAACAACTAAGTAGGTTGCACAACTTAACTTCATAAGTTATCCATGCTTTTATCTAAATCCGATTATTAAAAATTTAAGCATTTATAATAGAGTTACCTTACAATAGAATTCACCTGTCTATTCTTTTTATAATACAATTTTCATGTTTTACTTTTAAAAGTCTAAGTCACTTAATCCTACTAGTGGTTATGTTGTAAGTTAGTTATAAGGTTAGACTGTTAGTTGAGGTTAATTGTTAGGACTAATGAACTAGCCTCTCATTTACGAACCAATGTATGTTGAACAAGCCGTGGTACACATGTATGCATCTGTTCTTTCTCTTGTTTGTAGTTACTAGCTAATTGATAATTGATTTCATATCATTTTAAATAATTGAGTTCTAGATTGGGTTTATTTTGATATTTGTTAGTAGTGGTGTATTTAACTGCATCGTGTGTGTGTTTAATTTTACAGTTACTTTGAAGTCTCTGGTTTCTACTTGTACAACGCCGATTCAAACCTACCCATCTCCCACATCAAGTCTAACTCAGGTTACTATCCCTTTCTTCTTGCTTATAGTTTGTTGTTTTCTGCTTATAGTTTATTGTTTATGGTTCTATTTAATTTCAATTTAGTGTCTCTCAATCAGTTTTTTGGTTTGTGGATTTATATTACCTTGAAATAAGGTAATGTCTTCTTTAAGAAATCGGGTATTCTGATTAGGTATTCTATTATTCACACTTTATAAGATCTCATTAGGTATTCTGATCAAGACATAATGATGATAGCTATTTATTATCTTGACAGAATTCCTTAGTACCTGATAGAGAAACCAAGAAGCATTTGTTTAGCTTAATTAAGACATGGATAAGACATGGATGAATTCAAACCGATTGTCGAAAGAGCACGAGAAAGGGGTATGGGAATTCGTTGAGTTTGCGGTTGCGCACTCCGAAGAACCGATTCGAATGTCGTGTCCTTGCTTGGGTTGTTGTTATGGGGATAAGGTTGACGGGAATAAGTTGGCATCGCATTTACTACGGTTTGGAATTGATAGAAGTTATACATGTTGGACAATGCATGGTGAGAAAAGTAACGGGAATGTTGAGTCGAGGTGTAATAGGAAGTATGCTTCAAACGACGATTGCACAGACACATACGATTGCGATCGAGTCGAAGAGATTGCAGAAGTGCTTGAAGAAGATCTTGAGGATTGTCCCAAAATGTTCGAGAGGTTGGTAAGCGATGCAGAGAAACCGTTCTATGATGGTTGTTCAAAATTCACAAGATTGTATGCGGTGTTAAAGTTGTACAACTTAAAGGCGGACAATGGATGGTCGGATAAAAGTTTCACAGAGTTATTAGCCCTTATGAAAGATATGCTACCAAAGGATAATGTTCTTCCCAATCGAACGTATGAAGCCAAAAAGATGTTGTCCTCTATTGGCATGAGCTATGATAAGATACATGCATGTCCAAACGATTGCGTTTTGTTTCGAAATGAGTATGCAGCGTTGAATGAGTGTCCTAAATGCGGTGCCCCTCGATATAAGAAAAAGTTGTCTCCGGCCAAAGTCTTATGGTATTTTCCTATAATTCCGAGATTTAGACGCATGTATCGTAGTGAGACCGATTCAAGACACTTGACTTGGCATGCAGATGAAAGAATTATTGATGGAAAGTTGCGACATCCGGCAGACTCACCACAGTGGATGAAAGTTGATACTGATTATCCTGAATTTGGAAAAGAAGCAAGAAACCTTCGCTTGTCATTGTCTACTGATGGAATGAACCCGCATGGTATTCAAAGTCTCTCGCATAGCACCTGGCCTGTGATTCTTATGATTTAAAACCTACCTCTGTGACTATGTATGAAGCGTAAGTACATGATGTTATCTATGCTAATTTCTGGGCCTAAACAACCAGGGAATGACATAGACGTATACATGGCACCCTTAATCGAAGATTTAAAAATTTTGTGGGAGAACGGTGTGGAGGTTTACGATGGGTATAGGAAAGAAAGTTTTAACTTGAGGGCGATGTTGTTTGGAACAATTAATGATTTTCCAGCATACGGAAATCTATTCAGGTACAGCAATAAAGGTCAAAAAGCGTGTCCTATTTGTGAAGATGAAACCGATATGACACGATTGGAGCTTTGTCAAAAGAATGTCTTTCTCGGCCATCGTAGATTCTTAAATTCTAATCATCACTACCGTGGGTGGAGAAAAGCATTCAATGGAAAGGCCGAACATCGTACAACCCCGCCTTTTTTGTCAGGTGATCAAATTTTTGAAAAGGTGAAAGATGTGAGCACTCAGTTTGGCAAGCCTTTTGCACATTCACTTGTCAAGGGTGGGTGGAAGAAGAAGTCATTTTTTTTTTGAACTTCCATATTGGAAGTCGTTGTACGTAAGACATTTCCTGGATGTTATGCATATTGAAAAAAATGTATTTGACAACGTTATAGGTACGTTACTCAATATACAAGGAAAGTCTAAGGATGGCGTTAACATAAGGAATGACATGGTAAACATGGGGATGAGAACTGAATTGGGACCCGTGACGAAAGGAAGACGAACATATCTGCCACCTGCTGTTTACACTCTATCTAGAAAGGAGAAGAAAACATTGTGTAAGTTCCTCAGTGAAGTTAAAGTTCCAGAAGGCTACTCTTCAGATATTAGAAGACTTGTGTCCATGAAAGACCTCAAGTTAAAGAGTTTGAAGACGCATGATTGCCATGTTATATTGGAACATTTTTTACCAATAGGTATACGTTCTATTCTGCCAGAAAAAGTAAGAAGCGCAATAACTAAACTGAGTTTTTTCTTCAGGTCAATTTGCAGTAAGGTGATCGATCCCGTGATCTTACCAACATTGCAAAAAGAGATAGTTGTTACTTTATGTGATCTTGAAATGTATTTTCCTCCCTCTTTTTTTGACATAATGGTTCATCTAGTCGTTCATCTTGTGAAAGAGACACAATTGTACGGACCAGCTTATATGAGATGGATGTACCCTGCTGAACGTTATATGAAAATATTAAAAGGGTACGTGAAAAACAGAAGTCGACCGGAGGGTTGTATTGCCAAACGATACGTTGTTGAAGAAGCGGTTGAGTTTTGTACTGAATATCTGTCAAATGTTCAATCAATTGGACTCCCCAAATCTCATATTGTCGAAAAAAAAAGAAGGAAAAAGGCTAATTGGAAATAAAGTTGTGACAGTATCAATGGTCGAACGGGATCAAGCGCACTTGTATGTTCTGCACAATGAGATTGAGGTTGAGCCGTATGTTGAAATGCACAAGGTTGTTCTCCGAGATTTAAATCCGAATAGAAATGAGAACTGGATAGTACGAGAGCACAATCGAAGTTTCATACCGTGGTTTAGGGAACATATTTATTCAAAGTATCGTTCAGATCCTGCTTCAGTAACAGAAAGGTTGAGATGTTTAGCCTATGGTCCAAGTATAATTGTGTTTTCTTATAGCGCATACGCAATTAATGGATACACATTTTATACCAAAGAACAGGATGATAAAAGTACTATGCAAAATAGTGGTGTTACCTTGGTAGATGAAGCAATGCACATATCAAGTGCGAATGACTTAAATCCGAAATTTGCAAATTTGTCATATTTTGGGGTTATCGAGCGCATTTTGGTGTTTGATTACGCGAAGTTTCAGATTCCTGTATTTGGTTGCAAGTGGGTTGAAAATAATAGTGGCATACGAATGGATAAGTCAGGATTTTTGCAAGTGGATCTCAATAGGGTAGGGTACAAAGATGAGCCTTTTATTCTAGCCTCTCAAGCTAAACAAGTGTTCTATGTCAATGATCCGACAAGTACGAAATGGTCTATAGTGCTTTTATCTAACAAAATAGTTGATGAAAACATTGAAGATCAAGGTGATATTGGTGTTGGCATTGAATCTTGTACAAGAAACGATCAAAATGAGAATGAATCTTGTACTAGAAATGATCATAATGAGGGTATTTGGATCAATCCAACCGTCCGCGTTGTTAAGAGACGCGTAGAACACAATCCTACCAAGAAAAGAAAGAGACGTTAGTGATAAAGGTAATAGTATACATATTCCGACTAATTTGCTTTATTCAATTTGTACCGATTGTTATATATTCAATTTGTATAGTTTTTTTCAATTTGTATTCCGATTGTTACAATACTTATTCAATTTTGGTGCATATTTTCGTTTTGTACATAACTTTTGAACCATGTATCCGTTTGTCGACTTCTTTACATGTAACTATACTATTTTGACGATTCCGGAGCTGCTCATGCACTTATCTTTACATTTCGGGACTGTTTTTTTATCGGTTTTGCTTCTGCCCGTTATCAAAAGTCGGGCTTAGGGTCTGAATTTCGGAAAACCAACTTTATTTTTGAGTCCGTGGGGACGTTTTACCATAGCCATGTAAATTTCGTTCAATTCCAACGACTTTCTTTTTTTGACGCTTATTTTGATTTCACCGATTTCGTTTCCGATTTACTTGTACATGCATGGTTCAATGGTTTGACTTTCATTTGAATTGTATAGATTGCTATCTTATTAATAGTGTACTAATGTGCTTTAGTTTGTTTGATACAGGTTCAATGGCTCCGGATAGAGATGCTCCACCTGAAAACTCACAAGAAAACTCACAAGAAAGAGATGCTCAAGAAAGAGATGCTCCGGATACAAATGCCCCACCTGATACATCATCAAATGAAGTTGCACGAGGCATCACCATTATGAAGGGAATCATTCGACATAGAGACCAAGGATTAATATACCATTTGGAATGGAATTCTGATAACCAACCAATTGGTCCTAATTCTGCAAAGTTGACAAGCTATATTGGTACACTTGTTCGTATGCATATTCCAGTCTCCGTAGCTAAATGGAATCTGAAAAGCGAAGAGTTGGATGCGAAAAAAAAAGCGATTTGGGACGAGCTTAAGGTATCATATATGGTTGTTGTTATTATCTTGACGATAATTTGTTTAAACTACTTATACGAACTCACTCTATGCGTGTGTTTTTTTGCAGAGGACTTTTGACATACCAGATGAGCGTAGACGCTACATACTTAGTTTGGCCGGAAAAAGATATAGAGGGTGGAAAGCTTTTTTGACAAACACCTATCTTAAGGATAAAGATGGAAACTTTCTTGAAGAGGCACCGGGACGGCCAAAAAAGTATGAGATCTTCATTGATGAAAAAGATTGGGTTGACTTTGTAAATCAAAGAGATGAAGCTTTTCGGAAAAGGAGTGTCACAAATACTGCGAGAGCATCAAAACCCGCGTATCCATACAAAAAAGGGCGTTTGGGATATGCACGCTTAGAGGATAAAATTGTAAGTAAATAGAAATGCGTTTTAATTAATTGTCTAAATGTGTTTTATTTGACGATATTATCATTTGTGTCAATGCATAGTTAGAGGAGACTAAAAGTGAGGAAACCTCACTTCCTGTACATGTGTTGTGGAAGGAAGCTCGTGTGGGAAAGAATCAAGCTGTCGATCCCGATGTTCAAAGAGTTTATGCTGAATGTGTAAGTATAATACTGTGTCTTTAATTAAATCAAATGTTTTTTAATATATAAATGATTTTGTATCTCCACTAATAATTATTGAAATGTAAATGAATTACAGGAGACCTTGTCGCAATCGGTATCCACCGGTGAGGACCAGGGTGATAGGAGCGTACTAAGTAGAGCACTAGATGCTCCTGAGTATCCCGGTCGGGTGAGGGGTAAGGGTCATGGTGTGACTCCAACCTCTTTTTACAAGCATTCTAGGAGAAGAAATCCTACCAATCAAGAAGTGTTGCAAAAATTGCAGGAATTGCAAGCACAAGTCTCTGAATTGCAAAGAGACAAAGATATGTATATGAGAGAAAAGTGCAATATTGCATCGGTGAAAGAAACTAGTGATAAAGCTAGTTTCAACTGTCAAAGAAAACTTCCCGAGGTAATTATAAAATTTTTTTCCTTACAAATTATTCTATTTTATTAATGATAATGACTTTATATTTATAGAGCACACTGGTTGTTGATCGCGACTTTACGTGTCTATAAATCTGATAACTGCAAGTGCACAGTCGTGTCGTGTAGTTTTAAAAGATATCGAATCCACAGGGACTATGAATCGATCTACCGTTATCTAAGGTTACTATGTAAAGCTAGGGCTACTAATATTTCGATTGTTCTTAAGGGAAAGTGAGTGAAAAATTAAGAATATAATAAAAGACAGATATCAGTATGTATTTCGTTTAACATAAGGTGATCCGAAGGTCCATTGGATTTTGCATAATTTAATTAAAAATCTTTACTAATTCAATTGATTAAAAATCCTCGTCTCAAACTTTCGCTCTATTGATTTAGATTACTGTCCTAATCCTAATGTACGCTTTCGCCATCCCATTAGATTTTAGAAAAGCTTTTTGGAAACAACGTAATTAATAAAATGCCCGTTTTATGAAGTTGTTATCTATTTAAATCTCCTAATCTCAAACTTTCGCTCTGTTGACTCGGAACATGCTAATATCCCTAACGTACGCTTTCGCCATCCCGTCGGGTGTAAAAACAATTTTTGAAAATAAATAAGTTCTAATTAGTTTTAATACGCTTTCGCCATCCTTAAAACTAATGTCCTATGTCTACTATCCAGTTAAAGATCTCAAACTTTCGCTCTATTGATTTTAACCTTTGACCGTCTTAAGACCTCAAACTTTCGCTCTATTGGTTTTAAGACTTACTAATTAAATTAGACATACAAACCAAAAACAAGTGATAGTTAATAAAATATAATTAAGCCAATTTATTTCGGATCCCTACGGTTAACTTACTTTACATACCGATATCATAATAATTTAGCCAGACATATTAATATGGTTAAACATGCATAAATCGGTTCGGTTCATAATAATAGGCATAGTAAATGGCATACAATATATCATGCAAATAAATATGAATAAGGCAGTAAATAAAAACCTGAATTAAATAAATGGTAATTGAATCTTCGAGTACTGAACTTCCACCACAGGTTGGCTGGATCGTTCTTCGAATGGCAGTAAATAAAACAAGGAAATAAAAGCGATAAATCTAACGTAGGGCTAGATCTATAAAAAGTTCACAACAATTTCCAGTGTAGAAATCGTTGTGAGAAAATAAGTGTTTGAATGAAAGCAGAATAAAGAAATACGGTTCGCGGTACAATTTCGGCAGCACTTCGTTGGCAGGAAATCGGACTCTTTGGAAGTGAGGTAGCAGGTCCTATTTATAGGAGAGGTTTTGCTGTGACGTTGCGTGAAAAGAGGAGACTTTGCAGGCTGGGTGTGGAGACGTGCGTCTCCGATTCTTCAGGAAGACTGGGTGCAGGACTTGAGACGTGCGTCTCAAGTGGAGAAAATCCAGGAGCAGTTGGAGACGGGCATCTCCTCTTGGTGACGTGGCAGAAGAACGTTGGAGACGTGCGTCTCCACTTGCTGGGAAGGTTTGGGCCACGCGCCTTTGGTTCCATGGTGGGCTGGACTGTCTCTTTTGGGCCTTTTGGGTCCTAATTGCACCCCTCTTTCACTTCAGCACTTCTTTTTCATCTTTTAGGCATAAATATTGGTCATTTAAGCTCCATTTTCTTTCCTTTTCGCAAATAGTCGTAATTAGAGTGTAGAACCTAAAACAAAGCAAATACTCGCGTAATATCATAATAAATTAACATAATAAATGGAAAATGCTATAAATATCTATGGATTTCAAGCTAAATATACGATATAAAATCGTGTTATCAGTTGTTGCTTGCTATCAACCCGATAAGAGAAGTGGTATATTTTTTGAATTCGGTAGATGGTGAGTGGAGCAATTATCTGGCTATGAAGGAAATTATTGATTTGTAAGTGGGATCATTCTAAATATTCTTGTATATTTATATATTTAATTATTTGTGAGATTGATCTAAATATATGCTTTTATATTTTTGTTAGATCAATACAAGTGTTCCGAAGTCAACGAGACGCACAGGTATCCCGGACTAAATCAAACAACATTACTTGGATCAAAGTGCAGGTAAATTGTTTTTCACAATTTTGCTTATAATATTTATGCTACTTGATAAAACAAGGCGTACAACTATAAAATCTTATTTGTTTTTCTGTGTAGTGTCCGATACAGCGGAACAGTTCAGACTGCGGATACTTTATTTTGAGGTTTATGAAAGAAATCCTTCAAATGAATCAATTAGAGATTCCAATCACGGTATGGATTTATCACTTAATTAGATAACTTCTTATAATTTATTACATTTAACTAAATCATTCATATTATTTTTTTATTCTGTAGTACTTTGACGAATTCCGTGCTGCTTCTTACACGAGACTTAAGTTGGAAGAAATCAAAGAGGATTTGTGTCAATTTTATATTCATCAGCTATTCATGCAGTAGGATTTGTGTCGATTTGAAGAGAATATTATAGTGCTCTAGGATATATGGTTACTAACTTTGTTCATATTGTTGCCAATATTTGAAGTATAATATTGTTGATGCTAGAGATTTAGTTTGTTTGACATAATGATGTATATATATAATTTTGGATATTATAATGGTATTATATTAGTATATATATAGTCCTACCTATGGTTGAAAATATATCGTCGAAAATAAATTACAGGTCGAAAATATTACAGGTTGAAAATATATTACAGGTCGAAAATATTACAGGTCGAACTGGGAGGCTGAAATTACAGGTTGCACTTTAAAATACCTCAATTAGCAAAGACAGCGCTTTTAAAAAACGCTCTTAAAGGTCCACCTACTAAAGCGCTTTATTGCTAAAAGCGCTGCCTATGATTAAAAAAAAGAAAAAAAAAACGCAACCTACGAAAGCGCTTTTGGAAAAGCGCTCTTATAGAGGGGGCTACCAGAGCGCTTTTTCCAGAAAAAGCGCTCTTATAGGGGGGGTCTACCAGAGCGCTTTCTCCAGAAAAAGCGCTCTTATAGGAGGGTCTACCAGAGCGCTTTTAAAAGCGCTTTCGTTACCTACGCCAGCGCTGGCTTTGGCAGCGCTTTAAAGCGCTGTTAAAGCCCAAAAAAAGCGCTCTTATAGCTGTTCCGTGTTGTAGTGCGGTAAGCATTTTGATTTTAAGATCTATGATTAAAATTTATATTAGGGTGTTTACAAATAGCAAAAAATGTATTAGGTTAGGTTTGTACTGATATTTAGGATGTTTAGAATGTGTAGACATAGGTTTGATTTAGGATTTTGGGGTCTGCTATTGGAGGTTGCAGAGAACTTCTGCGCAGGGGTGTTTCGGAAGTTCATTTCCGAAAACACCTCCATTCCCAGTTTCGGAAATGAACTTCTGAATTGTATCAAAAGTGCAATTTTTTTAGTTTTTTCTGTTGTCTCGCATATTAATCGATTTCAACTGTTTACAGGAACATGTCAGGCAACCAACCAGCATGCATCAGACAGGGTAGAGAGACCCAGACTGCGTCGGCTAGACGTGAGCGGGCGGCGGCGCAGCTGCCGTCGACACAGGGATGGGGGCAGGGCCGGGGACGACGTGTGCGAGTTCCCGTGGAGATGGGCGAGGGTACCTCCTCATCTGGATCTAGGAGTAGGCTGACTCGGGTATCTTCTTCCCGCCAGCGAGAGGAGGAGGAGGAGGAGGACGTGGCAGTGCCATACCACGAGGTGGAGGGGGTACCGGATGTTGACCCTCCATCCGGGGAGGAGGATGAGCAGGAGGACAGCTACCCGGGAGGGCCCATTGACACTTCCGTGCTGATATCCTACCGTGACCACGTCGCTCGGCGGATCTGGGAGGGAGAGGTATTTTTTCTAATTTTCCCGACTACATTATTTAACCGTTTATAATTTAGACGTTTATTCAATATTTTATTAACCGTCTATTTAACCGGTCTATGTAACATACTTTTTTATTTGTTTTTTTGTAACATGAGAGAGATCCGTTGAAAATGGTGAACCATGCCCGAAAGATTTTCAGTCTGTTTAAACCGACTGCCGAGTGGTTTAACGACGCTGTGAGAGGTTGAGGGCTCAGTGGGCTCTGCATGACGGGGTACACCATCATCAGCCACGGCATGCAGGGGGCTTTTGTGGAGCGGTGGCACAAGGAGACGTCTTCTCTCCACTTGTCGGTTGGGGAGATGACGATCACCTTGCATGATGTGTAGTGTCTTCTCCACCTGCCGATCAGGGGGCCACTGTTGACCCACTCCCGGATCCAGAGGGTCGTAGCCACTGAGTGGATGGCGCTCTATTTGGGTATGGAGCCCGAAGTTGCTGACTTTGAGTGCGCCACGACATCTGGGCCTCATATCCGGTTCACCACACTGAGCCGCTATTTCGAGTACCACCTGGACGCGGCGGCCGATGCCGAGGAGGCGCGTGACGAGCTATTTACACAGTATCACCGTGGCTGCGCTCTCCGGTGCTGGTACATGCATGTGGTAGGCGTTGCAGTCTTTGTGGACAAGAGTGCAAGGTACGTCGACGTGACCTACCTCCGCTACTTCATGGACCTGACCACCGTTCACCAGTGGAACTGGGGGGCAGCTACTCTGGCATACCTATACCAGAAGCTGAATGAGGCCTCCAACTGGAGGACGAGGCAGTTGACCGGATCCTGCACACTACTCACGGTACGTTTCATTTTAATTGTTCCGTATTTATTTATGTTTCGTATTTGTGTTTCGTATTTACTTATGTTTCGTATTTATTTATGTTTCAGAGCTGGATCATCTCCTACTTCTCCCGCATCCACGGCTTCCACATCGATCCTGCGTACATTGACGCCATGCCCAGGGCCACCAGATACGTTCTCCAGAGGGGGGACAATGCGGGGGGACCATACCGTGGGTACTTGGACCGCACGATGCACGATGATGTCACCTGGAGGCCGTTCAGCGACTACACTCAGATTGTCCCCTTTGACGACATATCTCTATATTCTGGCTGGTTGGCATGCGGGACTGCCATCATGGTCCAGTATCTCCCTGAGCGGTGCATGCGGCAGTTCGGATTTGTGCAGATGATACCCAGGTCACCCTTTGAGGCTGCTCCCAACACAGTGACCAGAATGCAGCTCACTGCCATGTTTGAGGATTGGGAGCATCATGTGGTACCGGAGGAGTACCGTCGCATGCGGGTCACCCAGGACTGGCACAGTGTGGAGGGGTACGTCACATGGTTCTATCGGGTGTCACATCCTCTGCTGACACCCGACGCTCCCGGCGCTCCTAGGCCAGCACACGAGGAGATCCTGGAGAACCAGCAGGCCGAGGATGACCACGCCATTGATCTCCTGCCGATCTGCCAGCGGATAGAGATGCTTGGGCGGGACGCGTTGGATCGAGGTGTCGTTCATCAGGGCAGTCCAGAGGCAGTCGCCGTGATGGAGATGATCGTCACTGATGCGGTCCGTGCGGCGGCATACAGGCGGCAGAGGAGGGCCCAGGGTGAAAGGGTTAGGCATACCCAGTAGTGGTCGGGTTTATTTTTTTTTTTGTTTTCGGATTGTATCTTTCGTACAATATTATTATTTGGATTTGGATCGGATCGATTTGTATATATCACTATTCTTATCATATTAGTATATTAGTATTTTCTGTGTATATATCGCTTATTTTATTTGCCGTCTTTCTTTAATTAAAAATACGAGGCTGTTTCCAAAATCATAAAAAAAAACACAGTTTCTGCATAATTCGGAAGTTCATTTCTAAAACCCCCCAAAATCTGAAAAAAGGTGTTTTCGGAAGTTCATCTCCGAAAACACCCCCCATTTGGTGTTTTCGGAGATGAACTTCCGAAGTCTGAGAAAATTTTAAAAAAAAAATTACTTCGGAAGTTCATTTCCGAAGCAGGGGTAAACTGGGTTTTTCGCTGGGGGTGACCCCCATAGGGAGGTGGGTAAAGAAAAATTCTAAATTATTTCAAAAACTGATAATTACTATTAGTTGATTTTTTTTTTTGACAAACACAAACTTAACGACTTTCATCAATAAAAAAATCAATACAAGGAGGAATCTCATTAATAAAATAACGTCTAAACTAAGAATTGACCATCTTAACTAGCGTATGAGCAACCAAATTCGCTCGGCGATTGATGAGCTTTAGCTCAAAGTTTAGAAAACGATGTAACAACTTCTTAATAGATAAAATAGCATGTCTAAATTCGAATATTTCAAAGTGATTAGAGAGAGTAGCTTGTACCACCAATTCTGAGTCGCTTTAAAAAATAACATTAGGCAATTGTAGCAAAATAGCGCCTTGCATAGCTTCTTTCAAAGCCATGGCTTCCGCTACAATAGTGGGTAAGATACCATAATCCCAAGCTACTCCTACAACAATAAATTTTACAACATTGTTTCTTACACACCACCCTCTATTAGTTAAGCCCAAACTATTATTATAACTCGCATCCACATTACACTTTAACTTCCCTTCATTTGGGGGCGTCCAAGCAATAGGTGGTGGAGGCCCCTGAGCCCTATCACTACTTCCTCTAGCTAAGAACCAATCATGCCAATGGAAATAGACCTGCAAGCCAATTTTTGTAGCCTCTTCTCGAGTATCATTCCACACAATATTATTCCTATTCTTCCAAATCTCATCCATCATCACAGCAAATCTATCGGCGTCCCTTATATCCCCTCTACTACAAATGTCAAGAATAAAGGATTGAGCATCATTAAAATTATGAATACGAGGTTCGATCAAAGATGATAAACTTGCTGCCCGCCAA
Source organism: Vicia villosa (assembly GCF_029867415.1). Lineage (NCBI taxonomy): Eukaryota > Viridiplantae > Streptophyta > Magnoliopsida > Fabales > Fabaceae > Vicia > Vicia villosa. The sequence continues at coordinate 2,205,857 of NC_081182.1, read as the reverse complement.
CCTTGGATCATGGAATTGCACCCGAAAAATACATGTCAATCGTCCTCATCATCGATTTCACAACTTGAGCAAAGAATCAGACATTGTACATAATGTTGAATGAGCCTAGACCGTGACGGGAGGAAGCTCCTGCAAATCCTCCATAACAAATATTTGGCCCTAGGAGGATCTATGATATTCCACAGATTACTCCAATTACCGTCCATCATTTTATTCCACATATTTGCTTGAGATTTCCTCCATAATCTATAACCTGGTCTAACACTATAGATTCCGTTTTGCTCATCTTTCCATATCAAGCTATCTTCAACAACTTCCTCCACAAGTGGAACCATGAAGATATCCTTCCCCACTACATGATCAAACAAAGATTAAATTAGTTGATTTGATTTTACCATTTTTCAAACCAATCATTTTAAAAACTGAGCATTTATCATTGAGTAATTTGATTTTATCTCTTTTAATGAATTTCAATACACCGATTTCATTATTTTTGTAGATGTAACAAATAGCAGGATAAACTCTTCTCCACACTTGGGGACTCATTTGTAGTTATACTCAATCAATCATTATTTTAAAAATGCTATGATATAAAAGTTTAATGACAACTGTTATATCTATAATTTTAAAATTTTTGATATTTTAAATTTGTACGTACATATTAAAATATAAAAGAATGTTGTTGGAATATGTTAACTGTCTATTAGTATGGTTCTTATCATCATAAATTGAATTTAAAATGGATCAATTTAGTTTTAATAAATGTTTTTTGTCTTAAAAAAAATACATTTAGTTTTAACCTCTCTGCTGTGACAACTCTATATATTTATTTTTTGACTAATAATAATTTGTATTCTAATGACACAAATTAAGAGCTAATTGTAAAAACATTTTTTTTAATTATGAGTTGATTTTATTAAAAATTTATAATTATTTTTTATTACTTTTTTTACACAAACTTTTCATATGTGGGTTTTTATTATCATTTTTATGACATGAAAATGTTCATGTTTATTCAATTTTTGTGTTTTAAATATGAATTGAATTATGTAGTTTTTGTGGGGTGGGGAAATTATAAAAAGGGAGGGATGAAGAAGTAGAAAATATCAGCCGACTAAATTGAGAAGATATGTGAAAGACATAAAATCACAATTGACTAAATTAATTTTTAATATTCAATGAATATGTGTATTTTTTAGCATTATGCTAAAAAATATGAGCTAAGAATATGCTAATATTCACATTCTAAATTTTAATTGCATCTAAGTTCTTTTCCATGACAGCAGCTCACTTAACTACTCTTCCATTCCATCATAGCAATCCATCCATAACAGTTACAGTAAAGACTTCTTTTGCAAAAGAGAAAACAGAATAGTGAAAATTCAAAGTAATAATTGTAACAAAGATAGGGTGCCCTATAAGGCCATAGGACTTTAGTTACAATTGACTTGGTGAAAACTTTTGCAAAAGAGAAAACAGAATAGTGAAAATTCAAAGTAATAATTGTAACAAAGATAGGGTGCCCTATAAGGCCATAGGACTTTAGTTACAATTGACTTGGTGAAAACGAATGTGATTTAGTGATAACCAATGTGGCTTATTAGATCATTGATTAGCCAATGAATCGATAAGTTTTTTTGGATTGGCAGATTAATTATTTTATGTTTATTTTCTAATTTGTCAAAGCGATGTCATTTTGTATGGGGAGTATTAAAAATCTAAAATTGAAAGAAACAATAAAAAATGTTTAGAATTTTTTTTTGAAAATTATTATGCTTAAAAGTTAAATTATTGTGTAAGATTGTTATTCAACTTATTTGTATTAATAATTTTATAAATTTTTTTAATAAACTTATATTTATGAAATTTATGTAAAAAAATTTATTTCATAAATATTTTTTATTTTTTATTTATACAAAATCAGATTACTTATTATATTGTCAACCAGTGATCAAACTAGTAACCCAATAACCTAATAACTTGAATGGATTGGTAACCAATCCGGATTTTAAAGCGTTGTATATGGTATTTCATATAATTTTGTTAGAGACATGTGGAAAAAAAAAGTCTTAAGAGTTAAATTTGAACTTTTCTTTTTCTTTGTTTTTTTAAACAAAATTTGAAGTTTTCTTGTTCGGTTGTATATGCTCTCATTCACTGGGATATGTCCAAGCAATCATTATCAAATCCATGTAATGTCAAGCAGAAAAACACTCGAAAGCATCCAAATATACACCCAAACTCATTGTTCAGCATCTCATTAAATAAGTATAGCTCATATTTATTTTTTCAAAGAATGAATATTCTGTAAAAAAAATTAACAATAATTTATTTCATGAATTTATCATAGAATTGTAAGAAAAAAATGATTATATTGAAGAATAATTTCCTAGTAATAATTTTCAGCAGCACCCACATATTTGATAGTTGGTTTTGAAGACTGGCCCATTGATTATAATAATATACGTGGTGGTCTCTATATAAATTAATAGTTTGTTGATTGTGGGAAAATCCTAATTTTGTCTGCCACAGATATTTTTTACTCGAATTTTGATTGACGGTTTGTGGGAATCAAGCAGGGCATGAAATGACCCTAGCAACTACAGAGGCATTGAGTTTCTTTATATGCAAAAACAACTTAATTAGCGTACTCTGTCAATACAAAGCACAGAGGAGTAAACATGTCAAATGTCAATATATTGATGTGGAAAAGTATCCAATTTTCATTGGATATGGATGTACGATTGTTTTATAACGGTTCAAGTTGTACCAGACTCTCGTATTGTCCGTTTAATGCAGTTTGCATGTTGTTGTGATACTGCTAATCGTCATATATATATATATATATATATATATATATATATATATATATATATATATATATATATATATATATATATATATATATATATATATATATATATATATATATATATATATATATATATATATATATATATATATATATCGAATAGATAAATTTTGATTTTACTAGGGGTGACGAAAAAACCATCTGAATCGCAAGAAAAGAAAAATCGTGCGGTTTGGTTTGTTTCGATTGATTTTTAAAAAAAACGAACTAAATCAAACCAAATCAATGTGGTTTGGTTGGTTCGGTTTTTTATAAATATTTTATTGAGTCATACATACACATATAGATGACAACATAACTTTGTATTTAGACATTCATACACTATCAAATAATAACAAAACTCGTCATATTTTGACAACAACTTTCCATTTAATATGTAAAAATTATTTGTGTAAGGATGAGAAAATTGTTCGTAATCATAAGGCTAAGGTATAATAGGATTAAGTTTGTGTTGGATGTGAGTTAAGTAAAAGTTAGGTTGTAACATAATGCGGTTTGATTCGGTATACAAAATACAAACCACAAACCGAACCGTGCGGTTTTGTTAAAAAAAATGACCCAAACAAATCCGAACCAAAAGCAGTTTCTGGCGGTTTCAGTTTGGTTTGGTTTGGTTTGCGGTTTTCTATTGGATTTAGTTGGTTTTGAACACCCCTAGATTATACTATATTAAAATTAGAGTTTAACCTAATTTTTCTCTATAAAGTCAAACTTGTAAGGAAAAAGATGTGATTCTCTGTAAAGTTTTTTTTTAACTCTATATATAACTAATGTCAAACTTAAGACTTTTCAAATACTTCTCTCTCTAGTGGTTCTTCTAATTGATTGTTTCTTTTTAGAAGTTCTTATGTTTAGCTTCTCTTAGTAGTTCTTGTAACATCTCAATTTTATTAGTTATTTATTTAATTAATGTTATTTGGTGTTTTTATTAATTATTTATTTTAATTAATTATGTGGTGTAATGGTTATTTGAAATAATGAATTATATGTGTATTTGTGTTATTTGGGTTAATAGAGTTATTAATAAGATAATATGTTATTAGGCCTAATTAGTGAAATAAGGATGTTGGGCAATAATTGAGTTAAGTCCAAATTAGAGAAAAGATATTGTAAGAGAGAGTTAGGTCATTTTCATTTTCATAACATTGACTTTGGTAAGAACAAGAGGAATAGAAGAGAGTAGAAGAGAGAAGGGGATTTTGTAGAAACTTAAGAGGAAGGAGTTTTGAATCAAGTAAGGGGGAATCTTCATTATCTTGATTATATACTTATGCAATGTGTAGTATTATGATATGTGTTCATCTCTTCTTTCTCATAACTTTCTATGATTGGGATTTTTGGGGTTTAGGGTTTGAGTGTATTGACATGATTTATGATGCTAAGTTGCTTATATTGTTAATCAATGGTAAAATGGATGATCAAACCGTTTAATTGTTGATAAATGAGCCATACATGTAATTTAGAGGGTTTTGGATGCACTGGTACAGTTCTGGTGTGCTCTGCAGAAAACACAGAAATCGTTCTCACTGAGCGAAATCAGGTCGCTAAGCGAGTTCTGTGTATATTTTGCAGAAATTGCGAGCTCGCTAAGCGAAGCCAGCTCGCTAAGTGAGATTGCGAAGATGAGACTTTCTGGATTTAGTTTCAGCTAGCGCGCTGGGATCCCGCTAAGCAAACCATGTTATGCAGAATTTTCTGAAAACTTCTAAATGTCATAACTTTTGATCCGTAACTCCGCTTTATGTGCCCTTCCAAGTGTTAGGGAGCTAACGTGATTATCTATATAATAGAAATGGAACAGTTAGCACTTGATAAATTAATTATGATGTTTTTGTGTGAATAACATGTAATTATGCATATGTGAGTTATGAATCGATGAATTGCGGATGACGTTTGTTGATGTGTAAGTGATATGATATTCATGAAATTGTGTGAATGAACATATGTTATTTGGATGCATTCGTTGTGAATGATTACTTGATGTATTTTGTACAATTGATGGATAATTCAATGTGTGACTTATTATGGTATACGGTATGTTAAGATTGTATGGATAATCTTAATTGCATATATCTTGTGATAATTGTACATGCATTCATGGTGGCTTTGATCCTTGTGTGGAAACATAAGCGGGTGACTTTGATCCTTGTGTGGAAACATAGGCATGGCTTTGTTCCTTTGTGGTTCGGAAGCGGTGAACTAAAGGTTTATAATTTTGAGGGCTTTGATCTTGTCCGGATTGGAATCGTGGCTCTGGTTTATAATCGGGAGCGGTGAGTTTGATACTCACATGGTACCACATGCATTTAGTCACATTAGTTGCATTTGATTCGCATTACGTGTTATGTGATTACTTGAATTGATGTGAATTGTTTTGTTATGATTGGAAATTGTGTTTTGTGTAACAATTGTGGAACTTATTCAATTATAAAGTGTGAGGATATGATAATGCTATTGTATGCTATATTCATTGTTCATATTATATGTATTCATTATGATGTGAATTCTCACCCTTCTGTTTGAATGATGTTCATTGTGTCATCGTGTAGGTTCCGACGTGTAGTGAACTTGTCCGAGGATTTAGCCGAGGAGCTTTTGGTTTATCATTTTGATTAGGTAGTGAGTCAAATGCTCTGGTCGTGTAACACTAGAGGGTTTTATTTGAACTCATGTTTTAATGTTTGGATAATATTGTCCTTATGGTATTTGACATGATATTTTGGATATAATGTGGATGGCTATGTTGCCAAATGTTGAATTCAATTGACATGTATATATTTCAGGTTGATTATGTTATATGATTTAGTAGATGAGTATAGTATGTGATATATTCTTTGAAATTTTTTTATGTTTATTATTGCGCGTGCGATATGCATATTTATGAAAACATGAAGATTCAAATTGTGTTATGGAATGATCATTGCATGTTTGTATAATTGTTATGGATTTTCATTATGATGAAAACTACATGTGACGCCCTTTTATTATATGCATGTTAATACTCTGTGAATATTTGTTATAATTTGGGGTTAGAAAAAGGGTGTTACATTAGTGGTATCGTAGCCTGGTCGACCAATTGGTCAAGGTCATTAATGTCTTTTATTCCCATTGTATTAGATTTGTGTATCTGACACGATCAATATTGTTTCTTCTGTTTTAGTTGTTGGTTGTATTAGAACGATGGTTGCGGAAAGGAACGATGATGCCATTGTTGATGCATTGAGGATGTTGGCTGGATCTCTTGGTCAGATTCCTCAAGTGAATGTCGATAATCTGAATGGTGATGATGATGAGTATCATGCTTTGGGGAAATTCCAGAGGAACAGTCCTCCAATCTTTGAGGGAGAGCATGAACCTGATAAGGCGCAAACTTGGTTAAAGGCGATTGAGAAGGTACTGATGCGCAGAGAGTGCAGTTTGGTACTCACATGCTCGAGAAAGAAGCTAAGGATTGGTGGGGTAACACTGCTCAGAGATTTGAAGAAGAGGGTATTCAGATTATTTAGGATCTTTTTTGAAATGCATTTTTGGAGAACTATTTTCCGGAAGATTTTCGTGGAAAGAAAGAGGTAGAATTTCTTGAGTTGAAGCAAGGGAATGGAACTGTGGAGGAGTATTCTGCAAAATTCCAAGAGTTGATCAAGTATTGTCCTTATTACAATATTATGAATGTTGAGAGGTCGAAGTGTTTGAAGTTTATGAACGGTTTGAGGCATGACATTAAGAAGGCTAGTGGTTACTAACAGATTACTCATTTTGCGGAGCTGGTTAACAAGAGTCGGATTTTTGACGAAGATAGTAGGGAGAGTGTTTCTCACTACAAGGCTTCAAATGATGGAAAAGGAAAAGGTCAATACCGTGGAAAACCATATGATGATAAGAAGAAGAAATATGGTTATGGAGGAAAGCCAAGTGGGGGAGGAACTAGTGCTTCGGTTAAGTGCTTCAAGTGTGGTGTTGAAGGACATCGTGCTAATGAATGCAACAAGAATTCTGGAAAGTGTTTCAAGTGTGACAAACCCGGTCACAAAGCCGTGGATTGTAGAGTTGGTTCGAGTGTGACTTGCTACAATTGTGGGGAGCAAGGGCACATTAGTACCAAGTGTGATAAACCGAAGGAGCAAGCAAAAGGAAAAGTGTTTGCATTGTTTGGTGCTGAGGCCACTACTAATGATAGGCTAATCCAAGGTACATGCTTTATTAATGGTACACCGTTGATTGCTATTATTGATACTGGTGCAACAAATTCTTTCATTTCTTTGGATTGTGCTAAGAGATTGAATCTTGTGTTGTCTGATATGCATAGAATTATGGTTATTGATACACCTGCTATGGGTTTTGTGTATACTTTTTTTGTGTGTTTGAATTGTCCATTGAGTATCTTTGGTAGAAATTTCGGAATTGATTTAGTTTTTCTTCCGTTAGAGAAACTTGATGTGGTTTTGAGTATGAATTGGTTGGAGTATAACCGTGTATATATCAATTGTTTTGATAAGACGGTTATTTTCCTGAAACGAATGTGAAGGAAAGTTTGTTTTTATCTGCTACGCAAGTGGATGAATCGGTGCAAAATGGAGCTGAGTTGTTTATGTTGTTGGAAACCTTAGACGTTCATGAGAAGAGAACAATTGAAGAGTTGCCAATAGTTCGTGATTTTAAAGAGGTATTTCCTGAGGATGTAAGTGATCTATTGCCGGAACGTGAAGTTGAGTTTTCGATTGATTTTCCTGGAACTAGTCTTGTATCGATGACTCTGTATCGGATGTCAGCTTCTGAGTTGAAAGAATTGAAGAGTCAACTTGAGGATTTACTAGAGAAGAAGCTTATTAGTCCGAGTGTGTTGCCGTGGGGTGCACCTATTTTGTTGGTAAAGAAGAAGGAAGGTTCTATGAGGCTTTGTGTTGATTATAGACAATTGAACAAAGTGATGATTAATAACAAGTATCCACTTCTGAGGATTGATGATTTGATGAATCGGTTGGTGGGTGCTCGTGTGTTCAGTAAGATTGATTTGAGATCTGGATATCATCAGATTCGTATGAAAGCGGAAGATATTCAGAAGATTGCTTTTAGAACGAGGTATGGATATTATGAGTATTCAGTGATATCGTTTAGCGTGACTAATGTACCTGGTGTATTCATGGAGTATATGAATAGGATTTTTCATGATTATCTGGATAAGTTCGTGGTTGTGTTCATCGATGATATATTGATCTATTCTAAGATTAAAATGATGATGTTGAGCATCTAAGGATTGTGTTATCAGTGTTGAAAGAAAAGCAGTTGTATGCGAAACTCTCTAAGTGTGAGTTCTGGTTGAAGGAAGTAAGTTTTCTTGGCTATGTGAATTCAAGTGGAGGTATTTCTGTTGATCCTTTGAAGATTGAGGTTGTATCTCAATGGGAAGCTCCTAAGTCTGTTTCTAAGATTAGAAGTTTTCTTGGTTTAGCTGGTTATTACAGAAAGTTCATTGAGAGATTTTCTAAGTTATCTTTGTCGTTGACGTAATTGACTAGGAAGGGTCAAGCTTTTATTTGGACTTCGCAATGTGAAGCTAATTTTCAAGAGCTTAAGAGAAGGTTGACTACGGCTCCTATTTTGATTTTGCTAGATCTGTTGTAACGGTTTGTTGTGTATTGCGATGCTTCTTTGATGGGTTTGGGAGGTGTTTTTATGTAAAAAGGGTAAGTGGTAGCTTATGCTTCAAGGCAACTTAAAGTTCATGAGAGAAATTATCTGACGCATGATTTAGAGTTGGTTGTTGTTGTGTTTGTTTTGAAACTTTAGAGGCATTATTTGTTTGGGTTGAGATTCGATGTGTATAGTGATCACAAGAGTTTGAAGTATTTGTTTGATCAAAAAGAGTTGAATATGAGGCAAAGAAGATGGTTGGAATTCTTGAAAGATTGTGATTTTGGTTTGAACTACCATCCTGGAAAGGCGAATGTTGTAGCCGATTCATTAAGTAGGAAATCATTGCATATGTCTATATTGATGATGCGAGAGATGGAATTGTTGGAACAGTTTCGAGATTTGAGTTTGTTTTGTGAAGCGACGACTTCGTGTGTTAAGCTTGGTATTTTGAGGCTTACTTGTGGTATTCTTGATGAGATCAGAGAGGGTCAGAAATCGGATTTAAAATTGGTTGACATAATGACATTGATTAATTAAGGAAAAGGTGGTGACTTTCGGATCGATGAGAATTGTGTCTTGAGATGTCATAATCGAGTTTGTATTCCGGATGTTGCAGATTTGAGAAAGAGGATTCTTGAAGAAGGACATAGAAGTTGTTTGAGTATTCATCCTGGTGCTACTAAGATGTATCAAGATTTGAAGAAATTATTCTGGTGACAAGGTATGAAGAAGGATATAGCGGAATTTGTTTATTCATGTTTGACTTGTCAGAAGTCAAAGATTGAACATCAAAAACCGTCTGATTTGATGCAACTGTTGTCTATTCTCGAGTGGAAGTGGTATTTTTATGGATTTTGTTTCGGGTTTGCCGAGAACGTCGAGTAATTGTGAAACGATTCGGGTCATTGTGGATAGATTGACAAAATCTGTTCATTTTATTCCGATGAGAATGGATTATTCGATGGAGAGACTTGCGCAGCTATACATCGAGAGGATTGTTTGTTTGCATGGTATTCCGTCGAGTATTGTTTCGGATAGAAATCTAAGGCTTACTTCTAGATTTTGGGAAGGTTTGCTAAGTTCTTTGGGTACTAAGTTGCGTTTGAGTTTGGCGTATCATCCGCAAACTGATGGTCAAACGGAGAGGACAATTCATCCGCTTGAAGATCTTTTGAGGTCTTGTGTTTTAGAACAAGGAGGAGCTTGGGATAGTTTCTTGCCTTTGATCGAGTTTACCTATAACAACAGTTTCCATTCGAGTATTGGAATGGCACCTTTTGAAGCTTTGTATGGTCGAAGGTGTAGAACTCCTTTATGTTGGTATGAATCTGGAGGGAGAGTTGTGGTTGGACCCGAGTTAGTTCAACAGACTACAGATAAGATAAGATGATTCAAGAGAAGATGAAGGCTTCTCAAAGTCTTCAAAAGATTTACCATGATAAGAGGAGGAAAGCACTTGAGTTCGAGAAGGATGGACATGTATTTCTTCGAGTTACGCCGGTAACAGGTGTTGGTAGGGCTTTGAAATCGCGTAAGATGATGCCGCATTTTATTGGTCCGTATCAAATTTCTGAAAGGAGAAGTGGCTTATTGGATTGCATTGCCGTTGTCGCTTTCTAATTTTCATGATGTGTTTCATGTGTCTTAATTGAGGAGGTACATTGCGGATCCATCGCATGTTGTTCAATTGGACGATGTTCAAGTAAGGGATAACTTGGTTGATACATCGCCTATGCGAATTGAAGATCGAGAGGTTAAGAAACTTCGTGGCAAGGAAATCACTTTGGTGAAAGTAATTTGGGGAGGAGTAGGCGATGGTAACATTACTTGGGAACTCGAGGATAAGATGAAGGAATTGTATTCCGAGTTGTTCGTTTGAGGTAATTTTCGAGGACGGAAATCTTTTAAGTGGGAGAGAGTTATAACATCCCAATTTTATTAGTTATTTATTTAATTAGTTATTTGGTAAGAACAAGAGGAATAGAAGAGAGTAGAAGAGAGAAGAGGATTTTGTAGAAACTTGAAGAGGAAAGAGTTTTGAATCAATTAAGGGGGTGAATCTTCATTATCTTGATTAAATACTTATGCAATGTGTAGTATTATGATATGTGTTCATCTATTCTTTCTCATAACTTTCTATGATTGGGATTTTTGGGGTTTAGGGTTTGAGTGTTTTGACATGATTTATGATGCTAAGTTGCTTATATTGTTAATCAATGATAAAATGGATGGTCAAACCGTTTAATTGCTGATAAATGAGTCATACATGTAATTTAGAGGGTTTTGGATACACTAGTACAAGTCTGGTTTGCTCTGCAGAAAAGATAGAAGTCATTATCTCGCTGAGAGAACTCAGGTCGCTAAGCAAATATTGTGTATATTTTGCAGAAATTGCGAGCTCGCTAAGCGAGATTGCGTACATGAGACTTTCTGGATTTAGTTTTAGCTAGCGCGCTGGGAGCTTGCTAAGCGAACCCTGTTATGCAGAATTTTCTGAAACTTCTAAATGTCATAACTTTTGATCTGTAACTCTGTTTTAAGAGTCGTTCAAAGTGTTAGGGAGATAACGTGAATATATATATATATATATATATATATATATATATATATATATATATATATATATATTAGGAATAGAACGTTAGCACTTGATGAATTAATTATGATGTTGTTGTGTGAATAACATGTAATTATGTATATGTGAGTTATGAATCGATGAATTGCGGATGATGTTTGTTGATGTGTATGTGATATGATATTCATGAAATTTTGTGAATGAACATATGTTATTTGGATGCATTCGTTATGAATGATTACTTGATGTATTTTGTACAATTGATGGATAATTCAATGTGTGAATTATTGTGGTATGCGGTATGTTAAGATTATATGGATAATCTTAATTGCATATATCTTGTGATAATTGTACATGCATTCATGGTGGCTTTGATCCTTGTGTGGAAACATAAGCGGGTGGCTTTGATCCTTGTGTGGAAACATATGTGTGGCTTTGTTCCTTTGTGGTTCGGAAGCGGTGAACTAAAGGTTCATAATTTTGAGGGCTTTAATCTTGTCCGGATCGGAAGCGTGACTCTGGTTTATAATCAGGAGCGGTGAGTTTGATACCCACATGGTACCACATGCATTGAGTCACATTAGTTGCATTTGAGTCGCATTATGTGTTATGTGATTACTTGAATTGATGTTAATTGTTTTGTGATGATTGGAAATTGTGTTTTATGTAATAATTGTGGAACTTATTCAATTATGAAGTGTGAGATATGATAATGCTATTGTATGCTATATTCATTGTTCATATTGTATGTATTCATTATGATGTGAATTCGCACCCTTTTGTTTGAATGATATTCATTGTGACATCGTGCAAGTTACGACGTGTAGTGAACTTGTCAGAGGATTTAGCCGAGGAGCTTTTGGTTTATCGTTTTGATTAGGTAGTGAGTCAAATGCTCTAGTCATGTAACACTAGGGGATTTTATTTGAAATCATGTTTTAATGTTTGGATAATATTGTCCTTATGATATTTGACATGATATTTTGGATATAATGTGGATGCCTATGTTGCCAAAAGTTGAATTCATATGACATATATATATTCCGGGTTGATTATGTTATATGATTTGGTAGATGGGTATAGTATGTGATATATTCATTCAAATTTTTTGATGTTTATTATTCCGCGTGCGATATGCATATTTATGAAAACATGAAGATTCAAATTGTGTTATGGAATGATCAGTGCATGTTTGTATAATTGTTATGAGTTTTCATTACGGTGAAAACGACATGTGACGCCCTTTTATTATATGCATATTATTACTCTGTGAATGTTTATTATAATATAGGATTAAAAAAGGCGTGTTACAGTTCTTCTATTTGATTGTTCTCTACCTTAGTTCCTCTACCAGATTATTGATTCTCTCTACGATAATTCATCTATTTGGTTGTAATTTTGAGTATTGATGTAATGATTTTGGTTGTTTTGATTTATATTATATACTATTGAGTATATTTTCATTTTTTTTGGTTTGCTTAAAAACTCTAAATACTTTGTCTTAATGAATTGTGATTTTGTGGAAAGATGTTAAATAAAATATAACAAACTTTTTATTATTATTGGTCTAGAGATAGTTTAATATATTTATATGTTATCATATATTATCTATGTAACTCTTTTATTTCATAAATTATATTATTCATATCATTGAAACTCTAATACTTTTCTTATTTCCTATTTTATTATCTTATTGTTAACATGGTATGTTTGAAAGGTATGTGTTGAAATTGTATTGGAATCCTACATTACTTATGTTCATGGGCAATTAGTTATATAAATGTTTGGACACCCTTGTCCTTTTAGCTAGACTTTGGGATGAGCTTCAAACTCATTTAACAATATGTATAATTTAATTTCATCTTTATGTATTATTATTCAATGCTAATAATTAAATTTTAATTTTATAATTAAATTTTAATTTCTTTTAATTCTAATTTACTTTTTGTTAAAGCAAAATGGATTAAGCCGAATAGATATATTAATGAAAGAAGCTAAAAAAATGAGGAGTATTAAATTCTTCACCAAATGAAATGTCCATTCATATAGTAAATACTAACAAGTTCATCATAATTGTTGCACCATATGAAACGTTTAACTCAAGCATACAATGATTAAAATGGAGGAGTTACTAAAATATAGCACAGTTACCAATTGTTAGTTGGTCCAGTGGTGATTGGCGCTGGACTTGGTAGGGAGAACCACGGTTCGATCCCCCGCAACTGCGATCGGGAGGGGGCTTGACCCACTTGATGCCAGAGCTGTTCCCCCGAACCGGACTAAACCGGTGGTTATAACCAAAAAAAAATATATATATATATATATATATATATATATATATATATATATATATATATATATATATATATATATATATATATATATATATATATATATATATATATATATATATATATATATATATATATATATATATATATATATATATATATATATATATATATATATATATATAGCACAGTTAAGATACACTTATGTTTGCTTTGTGCGATGCAAAGTGATTATCAATAATTAGTAATTTAAGGATTGAAAAAATTGAGTGGCCAACATACGGACCCAGATTGCACAACCATGCAGGTCAATCTGAAAACTAAATCTATTACTCAATGTCAAGTGGCAACAAATAACATTCCCACTTTCCTAAAGAAGTAAGAACTATGTAAGAAATAGTTTCATAGTTTCATTAACACTTGTTAATATAAAACCAAAATCAAATACTAATAATGAAAAATGTGTTGCATGTGTATTATACTTCATTCATGGAAAGCATCATCATTTGTTTTGCCATTTAAATGTTATGACCGATGCACCTCCTAATTAATTTATTTCATCTCCACTTTGGACGGTAATATGTTCTTAATCATATTCATTGCCAAGAATTCTGTCGGGTAATTATTTGTAAGATTAATTTGAAATTTAGTTAATAGTTATGTACTGACATCTAATTCTTGGATGCGGATCGGATTTGAGCTCGCAGCATAATTCTAAGATATGCAGATTTGAGTTCGTAGCATTTTACTTATTCACTTATACTAGATCAATTATTATCTATTAAGCTATTAAAAAAAGTGACTATTTAGGATTATTTTTAAATTAGTGAATTCGATGATAGCATCTCAATCTATTAATTTAGAAGAGATGGCAATTTTTTGAAGTAACTAGACCTAATTTTGCCTATAGTTCCTTAATGACTTGGTTAACTTCTATGATGATGTCATTCTCTACTCTATAACGTTAATTACAAGTAAGTGTGGTGGGCCCTACAACTTTCAACATAAATTAAGATTAACTTAGAAAAGTAAGGTAAAAAAATTGCAATTAGTTGTTCATATTAACCAATTTAACACATTAAACCATATTTAGGTCACCTTTAATGGATCTGGATAATAATTTAGTTCACCGTTAATGGATCTAAATAATGAGATGAGCTTTGAGACACTTAGAGGAACATAATAAATATTGCATAAATATATAAAATAAGTTATTGAAATTTAAAAAAGTTAAAGTTGGCGTGAATTAGAAGATGAAGATGAATGGCATGTGTTTTTCGGGTGCTTTTCTACTAGTCAAAGTTGACGGGCAGCAGGTTTGTCATCCTTAATTGAACCCCGTTTACATACTTTCCATGATGCTAAATCCCTTATTTTGGATGTTTGTAGTCGTGAGGACCATAGGGATGCGGGTAGATTTGCGGTTTTGCTTGAGACTCTTTGGAGAAGTAGGAATAATGTGGTGTGGCAAGATACTCGTGAAGATGCTATGCGGATTGGTTTACAAGCCTATCACAATTGGTACGATTGGTTTCTAGCCAGAGAGAAGCATGAGCCTACCGTTACTACTAATAGTTCAGAGGGTTGGATTCCGCCTACGGTTAATCAAGTGAAGTGCAATGTTGACGCAACTTTCAATAAGGTATGTGGTTCTACCAATAGAGGTTGGTGCTTTAGGGACCATTTGGGGAGATTTATCACAGGAGGGGTGGCTTGGGATGTGGGTTCTCTTTCCGTCATTGAAGCTGAAGCCATCGCTTTGAAGGAAGCAGTTCAGAATGCCATCTCCCTTCACTTATCCCATGCTATTTTTGAAAGTGATTGTCAAATTGTAACTAAGGCTCCCATATATATATATATATATATAAGGATAAATTTTTAAGAGTGTGTTCTTGGAATTTGGGAAATTCTTAGAGATATTTAAAGTTATTGGAAAACACTTCTAAACAACTTGAGCTTGTGTGTTCATATATAGAGAGTTGTAGAGATTAGTAAACTGGTGGGAAAATAGGATTTGTTCTTTGGGTGACTATTCACTTGTAACTCCTCTGTAATATTTTATAACAACTCTTGAAAGTATAGTGAATCAGATAGTTGTTATTTTCTCCCATAAAAGAATTGTAAAAATATGAGGTTATAGAAATTAGAAATCATCCTGGAGGCAAAGCTGGTGGCGACGGGGCGACAGTGAGACCAGGTCCGGCGGGAGGTTCGATCCATTAGAGCTCAGATATAATTTTCTCGATTCGCGTGTATTATGCTTCATTATTTGAGTTCGTGGTTCTGTTTATTAATGGGTTGTGTTTTTTACTTGTTTTGGATTCGTTGGGGTCCACTACTTATAAATATGTATCTTCATCACTCTTATCAATACAACCTTTAGAATTTTAGAGTTGAAGATAAAAAAAAAAAAAAAAACTTTAAGAATTATAGTGGTAATCTTATAGAGATAATGGTATATTCCTAAGTGTGTAGTATTCTTGAAATTTGGGAAACCCTTAGGATATGTTTGTTTCAAGGTTGTAAAATATATTCTCGGGAATATGGCAATGGAAATGCAATATTCTCATGTTTGATTCAATTTTAAAAAATTTATTCCAAGGCATATTTTATTCCCAGAAACTTTATTAATACATGATTCTTCTATTTTTATTCTAAGGTTTAAAAGGTGGGAATCCAACATTCCCATGGGAATAAAATTCAACTAACTATAACTCCTCACTACTACTCACATTTTATAATTTTGTAATTTATTTATAATTTTTAAATTAAATAAATATTATAAACTTGTTTAAGAAATTTAGTTTTAGACAAACACTTGGATAGGAATATTATTTCAAGGAATAATAATGATGGGAATACGATTTAAAGGAATGTTTTTTCTTAACTTGAAACAAACACACCCTTAGTGTGTGTTTGGATGAAGCATTTTAATGAGGGAAAACAATATCATGAAGGAACTAAAAATAATTTGACCAAAATTTATTTTTTGGATAAAAAATATGGGAAAATGTTAAAATGATGTAAATTTATGAAGTATTTTATTCAAGTTAAATTTAAGGAATTTCAAATGATACCAAAAAATAAAGAATTTGAAATTACTTCTTCACTCTATATAATGCAAATGTTTAATTGTTTATTAATAATTTTTCAAATTTTGCAACATGGACCTCATTATGAAAATTATAAATTTATCACCAAAATTTTCAAAAACTAGCAAATAAGTTCCTAATAATTTTCAAATTTTACAAATTGGTCACTATTTTTATATTTTACTTTTGATCCAAAACAATAAATTTTATTAAATAACCCCAAAAATTTAATAATGACTTATTTTAATACTTTATACAAACAAAAGAATTTAAAAATGAGTGGATTTCAATTGAATCACTTAAATTTCTTAGAATTTTAAATTCCTTAAAAATTCTCAATTACCTCATCCAAACACACTCTTAGAGATATGTAAGGGAGATTGGGAAATACTTTTAACACCTTGGGCTTATGTGATTCATATGTATAGAGTTTGAAATATTGGAAATACTTGGATAGAGAATAGGGTTTATTCTTGGAAACCTTTGTGACTATTTTCTTATAACTCATTTGTAATCTTTTGTAAATACTCATGGAAGTATAGCAAATTGGAGAGTTGTTCTCTCTGTCATCGAAGATTATTTGATTGAATTGGGTAAACAAGTTATTGTGTCTCTAGTATTTTATCTTCTTCTACCAATTAAGTAGTTCACTTATTTCATAGAAAGTTATTTTTGTTAAAGGCCTTTTTTTTTTTTGCTATTGTCTGATATCCCCACACATCAAAAAATTTGGTGTCATTGAACCTTTCAATTTTGTAAGTGGAAAAAGAGATTTTGTTTATGTTAAGTGCCAAATTGTAGTTATTTTGTGGATGTAAATAGTGGCACTTATCAATGCTTTTTGTTAATACCGTTTGAATAATTCCCCGTTTTTGTGTAAATACGTATACTTTGTGAATAGATGTATTTTCATACACTTTTATACCGTTTGATAGTTTTGTTGTATTTTTGTAGGTATTCTTGCGTTTTTGGAGCTTGGAGGAATAAAGTGTCGAAGACACGGCTGCGAGAGCAAAGAGGAAATAATTCTGCTGTTCTGGTGCAGGGCGCTTCGCGCGCTGTAGGGCGCGTCGCGCCCTCTTTGAGTTTGAAGAACATAGTCTGGCAGAAGTTAGGGCGCGTCGCGCCGGATTAGGGCGCTTCGCGCTCTAGGGCGGTTTGGTAAATTTATATAGGGCGCGTCGCACTGAAATAGGGCGCGTCGCGCCCACTGCGAAACTCAGTTTTGTATAAATAGTTAATAACAGATTTTTTAGGTTTTTTATCACCTCTTCTTGACAAGTTGAGCTCTGATCCTTTTTTGGTAGTTTAGAGGCTTAGGAAACACCATTGGGTGCGACGTCATGTGGATTGATCATGGATCTGACTCGATTTCATTGTACCGGTGAGATCTTTCCGGTTCATCTTCTCTCTTCCCTTTGTTTCATTCCAATGGTGGGTGTTGTATGTATGTTTCTACTCTTATTGTATGTATATTTGTGGATCTTGGGATCGTTTATATATTCGCTTTACAAATCATCATTGTTGTTGTTCTTGATCTTTTTGCTTAAATGCTCTGGATTTGTGTTGTTGCAGACATGGACACCATAGATCTTGATTAGGAATGATAACTGTTAGTTTCTGGGTTGCAGACATGGATTCAGGACTAACAATCGTAGTGGGTATCGAGTCTAATGCCTCCGTGTTGTTGGTGTCGGTGGAGAAATCGCTGATGTGAATAGTACGGTTGAGCTTTCGTCGGTGTTGCAGACATGGACACCGATGTGGCATCTCGAGTGATGCCCGGTGATGTTGATGCGTATTGTGAGTGTCGAGCGATAGATCTTCAGATTTAAGTATTCGACGGGTAGAACGAAATGCAATTCCATAACTATTTCTCTTAGACTATTGAGATTGTTTATCTGCTTTTATTTACTTTTCCCGCATTTACTTTCCGCATCCAATTCATGAAACTTAGAACACGAGATAGTCGAACGGCAGTTCTTCTCACCGATCTCTGTGGACACGATAATTCCCGGATGAATACTTCCAAAACTTTTGTTGCTTGCCGCTTTACCGCACCAACAGTTTACAATTGAGCACCATGAATTTGAAATGGTAGATTGAGAGGCATTCTGGAGACACTGATTTTGAGTTATGAAAAGTGAAGATGAAGCAATCTTATATCAAGAGAAATGTATTGAAGCATTAAAGGGTGAAGTGGTGATATTTTCATGCCTAATTGAAGCAGAGAAGACTGGGATGTTGGATAAGACGAAAAATTTCATTACCTTGTGCATTAAGTATAAAGTTATAAGGGAAGTGGCCATGGAGAATATTGAGATTCAATGTGAGAAAAACTTGAATCGTCGTATATGACAGTGTCTTCAGCTGACATATTGTGTCTGAAATAACAACTTTGCTCATTCTAAATGATAGATAAATAATATATATGGGAGTAGTTAATAGGATTTCACAAGATCATTGATGATTTTAAGACTATTGAGGTAAAGAGTGAATATGAGGACGAGGTTCTAACCTTGTTGAACTCATTACCTAGATCCTTTTAGGACGCCATTCATTTTGGTAAGGGAGTACTATTACTTTAGATGAAGTACGAACAACTTTGGGATCCATAGAATTTTCAAAGATGAAATGTTTGAATATTGACGATAGTGGTGAAGGTTTGAGTGTCTTATCTTATCAATATCAACATAAATCTTAGATGATATCGAAATAGGATCTAATACCCGTGAAGCACGAGAAAAGGAGTACAAAGCATGCTTTAAGACAAATTAGACTAACTATGACACAATTCTTCCTCTGGCACAAGCCGTTAAACATTATTTTGCATACAAAAGTCAATAGAAGAGAGATGATTAAGAATACATGTTTACAACAAAGGAGAGGGGGGACTAAATTTAACTAATTTGAAATGGGTGTAATCACCGAGTTTTACTTCTACCTCACATTAGGGATCGAATTCAAAGGAAGCTTTGAAAACACATGTTCCTGATCATGTAGGAAACTTTGTCTCACTGCTGGAATAACGGAAGCAGCCAAGTCCATCTACTGAGAGAAAGTCTCACTGCTGTTATAGAACCAGAGTCAATAGCAAATGTAGAGCTCAAGGATTCTCAAATCGAAGAGATAATTACTATTATCAACCTTTGATGAACCTGGAGAGCTTCTCTAACCATAGAAGAGTAAATAAGTTTGAGATTTTCAACCATCAAAGGCACCATCTACCAAAACAATTGCTTGATGCACCTATTGTTAGACAAGTGACTTCGAGCACAAGGGGGTGAGTTGTGGTATTTAAAATCATGATTAATTTTAAACTTTTCTCGATTAAGATCATATTAATAATTTCTAGGTGAGTAATTTGTAGTCGAAAATAAAATATTGAAATTAAATCATAGAAAATAAAAGGATAGGGTTAGAAAGATTGCACCGGAAATTTATACTGGTTTGGCTAAACGTTGGCAATGTCCCTAAGAGTTCTTCTTGAGAGTTTCACTATAAACTATGAGTTTTTGAAGGTTATGCCCACAAACATTAATATAATCTGATCTCAAGATTTTAAGGGCCCGTTTGGTGCACATGATATGATAGGGACATGATAGGATATAGGATAATGATAGGATATGATATAGACATGATAAGACTTATTCTATCATGTGTTTGGTTTCACAGGATATCGAATATAATATATATATATATATATATATATATATATATATATATATACATATATATCTTATCATGCGCACCAAATGGGCCCTAAGAGTCTTATCCCCAACCAATGTCAGCTTTTAATCCAGACTAAGCTAACGAATCATTTAGAGATTTATAGTTGATCTCAATAACTAAAACAATAATTTTTCCGGCAATTCTCAATAAACCAAGAACGGAGATTTTATGACTGGTTTATCTCAAGAACCTAACTCAATCTCTTAAGACTATCGCACCCTTACGAATATAAATGATCATCACGACCACTTACAAAAATTTATTCCTCACAAGTAATGCTTCACTTACTAGCACTAAGGCTATCTGAGTGAAATAAAATATTTTCTAAAGAGAGGGAGATAGTTAAATTCCAAAGAAATATGAAAACGTTGAAAAGTGGTGTGATTTGAAGTGAGGGTGTACCTCTCTTTTATAGTAGTTAGAGAAACCAAAAAAGGAAAGATTCATGGGTCGAATCGATTATCTAATTGATTGGTAAGACGTTCTAATCAATTAGATTAACGTTCTAATGGATTAAAATAACGTTCCAATCGATTAGCGGGCCTAAAGAGGAAATATTGGATGTATTGTCATTTTAGGTCATTAAGGTGTTGTCTCCATCGCTTGGTAATTGATTAGCCATTTTCTAATGGATTAGCATAAGATTCTAATCTATTAGATAAAAAAATCGATTGGTTTGTTCAAAAAGGCTTTGGAAAGAGATTGGACAGCTTCTTAATCACTTGGTTTGATCTAAAAAATAATCTGCATGATAAAAACATTTGAAAAAGATTTGTAAGGGGTGTGTGAGTTGTCGTAGTCCTTTAAAAGTTATTATTTACTTTTACAAAACTCGGATCACTCTGATCAGACAAACAAACAAACACGATCAAACAAACTTTCACACTTTATCAGAGGCTTCAAGCTTTTCTTTGCTGGATTGTTCCTGATATAAACACTTTAATCTTTAGTCTCTTTGAGGCATGAGATGTTTCTCTGGTTAGGTCACTATTATCGAGGTTGAAAATTATTGCCACTTACTTTAATCATCGTTATCGTCATCAAAACATCAAAAAATACCTTTTATAAGATTGTCATATTTATACATGCTAA
Organism: Vicia villosa; assembly: GCF_029867415.1. Taxonomy (NCBI): domain Eukaryota; kingdom Viridiplantae; phylum Streptophyta; class Magnoliopsida; order Fabales; family Fabaceae; genus Vicia; species Vicia villosa. The sequence continues at coordinate 2,184,569 of NC_081182.1, read as the reverse complement.
CACATAAATTTATACCTATGTCCGTCGTTTTACCCAGACAAAAATGGGAGATAATTGTGTGTACAAAATACTACTAAATGTTACCAAATATATCTGAAATAAAAATAATAGTAATAATAAAATATAACAATTTAGTTCCTATTTTAGTCAAACAATTATAAATAATAATATTAAATTAATAGATGAATAATATATTAAACTTGGTTTGAGTTAGACTCGAATTTAATTAATTTGAAATAGATTAGTTCTTACTACAAGTATATTGTTTAAATTTTATATAACGAACCCTATTATATGTCCACTTATAATTTACAATATACTCTTACTATATTAGTGTTTTTTCTGTCATTCTTGCTGAAACTAATTATTTAAAGATTTGAAATATTACGATTTAATGTATATACTAATGACTCAATATAAAACAAACGGTGTCTCGTAGTGGAAAGGGTTTCCACCAATTTTAGATTCCCACAAAGCAAAGCATACATAGTTTCTTACACATTCATAAATCAATTCATAGCCCAAGACATTCCTATATATAAATGCATCTCACTCATACTCTTACTCACTCACAAAACTCATTCAATATATTTTGCTCTTGTTTCTTTCTTCACTCAATAGTAACTCCATTTCCATGGCTTTTATAGTCTCACCAACTATAATGAGAAACTCCATTTCATTGCAAAATAGACTTGTTTGTGATATGCCTGATCACTCTTATAAGGATAAGTTTTTATTTAGAAACAAGGGCATTTATAAGGGCACACGCAATCTTCAAGATCATTTGACTGTCACGAATGTTGCGAGCCCGTCGCGTGTGATTGCTCCGCCTCCACCGCCGGAGAAACTTCCGGGGACCAACGGTGGCCAACACCATGTTGCATGGACTAGTGTCCCCCAAGAAAGATGGGAAGGAGAACTTCTTGTTCAAGGACATATTCCACTTTGGCTGGTAAGTAATTTTTTTTCTCCAACATTGATATATTTTTTAAAATAATCTTTAACTTAATGAATATAAACAAAAGTAATTAATTTATATTTATTAAAAATTAATTAATTAATTTTTCAAAAAAAATTTAATTATTTTATTAAATACAATTATTCTTCCTAATTTTATAAAAATAAGTAAGTATATTTTGTGATCATAAAAATAAATATGATTTTTATTTTTTGCTTCTTACATTCAATATAACATCATTTGATTTTGTTCTGATATATATTTTACTAAAAGAAGGAGGACAGTAATAATTAACTCCAAACCACTAATCCATTACAAAGATTAAAATATGATATAATGAATAAATTATTCAAAAAGCTTAAGTTCTAAATATAGATATAAATGTGTGGATAATTTTATATTATATCTATCGCTGTAGCTTCTAACCTCTGCTTAAATTTTACCACCAATATTATTATTAGTCGAGTTCTACTTGATTGTCATATTGAAACAACCAAATTTAAAACATAGACAAAGTGGAAAACAACAGAAATATTCTTGTCTCAAAACCTCCATATAAATTATTAAAAATGAAAAAGCTGCTGATTCTACACGTAATATTGGTTTGTGTTTGTCCAGTAATGTACCAATGTGTCAGCAAATGGAACCCAGCAGAGTATATTACTAGAATCAAGAATTTAATATCAAATTAATTAAAATAAATAATTGATCTTATACTATGTAATATCAAAGCATCTTTGAACATCCATTGATTCGTAACACTATGATACACAAATAGTATCGTGTTGTTGGCATGAAAATCTATAATATACGAATAAAATATTCACTATTATTTTTTAATTTGGTAGTATAAATATGAGATGATTTACAGTATATACTAATAACATGGTACATATTACGCATGCAGAAAGGAACGTACATAAGGAATGGTCCAGGCATGTGGAACATAGGGGACTACAATTTCAGGCATCTCTTTGATGGCTATGCCACCTTGGTTGGACTTCACTTTGAGAATGGGCGGTTGACGGCCGGTCACCGGCAAATCGAATCTCAAGCTTATCAAGCAGCAAAGAAAAATCAGAAGATATGTTATCGTGAATTTTCTGAAGTGCCTAAGGCTGAAAATTTCTTAGCTTACGTAGGAGAGTTAGCGAATCTTTTCTCAGGTTCCTCGCTTACCGATAATGCCAACACCGGTGTGGTGAAGCTCGGAGATGGGAGGGTGGTTTGTTTGACAGAAACACAAAAAGGGTCCATAGTGATAGACCCTGAGACGTTGGAGACAATTGGAAAATTTGAGTATAGTGATTCTTTGGGGGGACTCATTCACTCCGCACACCCAATTGTGACGGATAAGGAGTTTTTAACGTTAATCCCTGACCTTGTGAAACCAGGATACTTGGTGGTGAAGATGGAACCCGGCTCTAATGAGAGGAATGTTATTGGGCGGGTTGATTGTCGAGGCGGATCATCGCCCGGTTGGGTCCATTCCTTCCCTGTTACTGAACATTATGTTATTGTGCCTGAAATGCCATTGAGGTATTGTGCTCAAAATTTGCTCAGAGCTGAGCCAACTCCTTTATACAAATTTCAGTGGCATCCGGAGTCCAAAGCTTTTATGCATGTAATGTGCAAAACTAGTGGAAAGATTGTAAGTGCATATTAATTACATTTCATAGCTGACATGATAGAATATCATGAGTTGTATTAGTATTTCACTTATTAGTTTTGTAGTTAATTTTGGTGTGTGATTTTGAAGGTGGCAAGTGTGGAAGTGCCTCTGTTTGTTACTTTCCATTTCATTAATGCATATGAGGAGGAAGATGAAGATGGGAGGGTGACTGCTGTCATCGCTGACTGTTGTGAGCACAATTCAAACCCCGGCATTCTTGACAAGCTTAGATTACAAAACCTTCGCTCATTTAATGGCAACGATGTTCTACCAGATGCTAGGTTCGTATTTGACTTGATTATTTTATTGTAAGGCCATAATGGAATGCATATACTAGATCAAATGAAATTGATCTAAAATCAATGTTTATTGAAATAACAGGGTTGGTAGGTTTAGAATACCACTAGATGGAAGTCCATATGGAACATTAGAAGCAGCATTAGACCCAAATGAACATGGCAAAGGCATGGATATGTGCAGCATAAACCCTAATTATTTAGGGATGAAATATAGATATACCTACGCTTGTGGAGCACAACGCCCTTGTAACTTCCCCAACACCCTCACCAAGGTAACTTTACATTGCATCTCACAATTCTTAATTTATGTCCAATTTAACCCTACAAACCTTTAGTTAAATATGCTTTGACATGCAATATGTAGATTGATCTAGAATCAAAAAGGGCTAAGAACTGGTATGAAGAAGGAGCTGTGCCCTCGGAACCATTCTTTGTGCCTCGACCAGGAGCAACAGAAGAAGACGATGGTAAGAACTCTTATAATTAGTTGATCAATTCATGTTTCTGCAAGATCATCCCCTCCTTGTTCTGAACTTTTTAACCCTCATATAACAGGTGTAGTAATCTCCATAGTCAGTGACAAAAATGGAGAAGGATATGCATTGGTGTTAGATGGTTCCACTTTTGAAGAGATTGCTAGGGCTAAGTTCCCTTATGGTCTTCCATATGGATTGCATGGATGTTGGGTTCCAAAACAGTAAAAGAGTTACTAAAAACTGTCATTATCATAGTGAAAGATCTGCTCAGAGAAACTACTTGCAAGCATCACATCTGTACAGTATATATTCTACAACTATCTATAAGTGCAAGCTGAGAGCAATACATAAACGCAAGTACATGTATGATAAAGTAGCAATTATACCGATTTCATATTAGTCGCAGCATTATAAAATTATAACTCATGTAAAATTCAAGAATATACATATAAATTTAGCAATTATACAGATTTCTTATCTTGGTTGTTCGCATATACTAAAACGCGTTAAAAGTCATGTGTTGACTCGCATAAATGAAGTGAAAGACTTGTTGACTTGTCTAGCAAAATCATAGAAATCTACTTAAATGACAATTACATAATACAATGTAGACAGAAATCTAAGGAGATAGTTGCAAAGATTTTTTTTCGGAATCATCAAACCCAACCAGAAGGAAACAGTTTTAATTTGTTTTGGTTATTATGCATGACTTCTCTATTTTTATTGAAGCGTTCAATTTGTTATATAATTAAGACAACAAATTATTTAAATAACCTCAATTATGAATTAAAAATTCAAAATGAAATTCCCGTCCCAGAAAACATGCTTCTGGCTACCCTGGCAAAGGAAAAAAAACAGATTAGACAGTACACTAGTCAGATATGCAATAATGTTTTTTTAGCCTAATTTGCAGTTGCAAATAGACCATGTAAATAATGTAATATGGATTCCAAATTTCGAAGAATTACCATGATTAGTCTGCTGATCAGCTTCTTAAAAGTATAGAAATGACTATTTCTGATCTGTATAAACAGCGTCAACATCATCAAGCTCAAGTAATTTGCTCATAAGTTCTCTGTTCAAGTCCATAGCCTCATCGTCTACCTGAAAAATTAATAGCACATGACTCAAGTTTTATACCGGTAACCCCTTTTTAAGACATGCTCAAACATTTAATGGGAGGAAGGCCGTTTCAAAGTATGAAGCGAGGTTTTTTATCATAAGAAAACGGATTAGCATTATGGATGGTTTGTGATGAAAATGTAATCTGCAAGAAAGCTTTTTCATAATGGAAAAGTTTGTCAACTGAGAGAACTCATTAAACTTGCAATTCGGACACCGAAGAACAGAAAAGTGGAATGACAAGGGCAATTTACAGGCCCATCTTACGAAGTTGCATACTGCCACCTCACAGATTAAATTCACACCTTCATGATTGTTTGCTTGCTGACATTCATAGGCTCCATAAAACTAAAAGGAGAAGTAAGAAAAGAAAAATGAAATAGCATATATGATAGCCAAAACAAACCTCAACGGTGGTATTTGGAAGAAGCTCAGAACCATTATCAGGCTCAAAATCTATGCCCTCCTCTCGCAACTTTGATACTATAGATGAATAGTTCTCTGAAGAACCAACAATTTTATAATACCTGGCAAAAGAAATTAAAATCAATCGTTAGGTTTAAGGTCTATATCTAAATATTTGAATCTCCTTGTTATGATGGAGTAATCAAATGGAAAAGCAAAAAATGTAACTTATTTTAAGTGTATGGGACTAGAAAATCAATTAACCCCATTGCAGATGATGCCGGGGTTGTAAGAAATAACTGCGCTTTATAACATCCACTAAAATTCGATACACTTATAACTTGGCAGGAGACCGATTTAACACTAATGTAAAATTCGATACACTTATAACATCCACTAACTCCTCAAACAAAGTGAAATTCTTAAAATCTGAATGTCAAATTCATAAAACTAAAGTATTTGAGGGGGGGCTAAACTTTTCACTTTGGTGTAGGCTTTGATGAGACAACAGTATGAATGAATCATAGCCAGTTCCAAGTTTCCTCCATACAGAGCACAAACCCCATAGACCGAACAGACAGGAATCGGGTGGGGGAGCTTCATTAGAGATATGATGATGAGGTCATAAAACTTATTCTTATAAAGACCAGTTACTTGATTATAACTGAGAAACACAGTAAAACAAAAATGAGAGCATTACCTTTCTGACCTATCCTCTTCAGTATCATCTTCATAAGTGGGAGGATCAATTACATCTTCGGCTCCAGCATCTAAAGCAATTCCAAGCAATTGATCTTTGTCAGCATCAGTGACTTTAATGTTTACTACCCGAGCACGCGTAAACTTAAACAACACAGACCCAGAATCCGCCATCTTTCCTCCACATTCCTTGACTACATCTCTAATCTTTGCTATAGAACGGTTTATCTTATCAGTTGATACCTCAACTACCATACTAACTCCTCCATAACCATAAACCTGACGATAAATGCAGAAAATTATGAGCTAAACTAATATTCCAGGATCCATTGTTGAAAAGATAGGACACTGCAGAACTCAAGGCAATGGCCAAACAGAAAGCTGACCCATTCTGGGGTGGTTGGGCCAGACCCGAATTATATCTAGCAAAATTACATCTTAGTAGTGAAGTAAATATAAAATAAAAGAAAATCAGATCTTCTATTATAATTTTAAATATGAAAAGTGAAGATGAAGTTCAGAAGTTGTAACCCAGTCATCCACTGGACAAAAGCAACAGAATGTTATGTCCGCACAAACATATATCTGAGATGTTCAAGGCACCAGAATTTATTATGCCAATGGCAACCAAACAGCATTTGTACTATCCCTTTGTCTGACAGATTTGATTGATTGCCTTTATGACTTCAACTTAAAAGCATGATAGTGTCATCACCAGACATGAACCATAAAAGAAACTACTGCTATTGAAGATTAGGGAACTCCTCATAAAACATGACGACACTACCATGTTCTTAAGAAAAAGGAGATTACCCAAATGTGTCCATAATAATGTTATACTAACCTCATAAATTTTCTCAATATAAGCCTCTTGTCCCTTCTCAGTTGCTCTCTTGATGTTGCGCTCAACAATATCTCTAGGAACATCAAGCTCCTTTACTTTCTCAAGTACAGCAGCCAGGGCTGAATTAGACATGACATTCGGACCACCTTTCTTTACACTATCATTTTTTAGTAGCACAAAAGGTATGCATAAGATGGTTACTTGATCCAAAAAGGAAAGCAGGACACGAATAAAACTCCTCTAGCCGGAACAAAAATGAATTGTAAAATAGATCATGGTTAAAGTAGGGGAAACCAGCTCATCAATCCAGCCACAAACACAGGGGAGAAAAAACCTAAGAAGATAAAAGGATGACTGGATGATCTATTTCATTTAATGCAATCAAGAGTAGAATTACTATGCATTGACACCATAAAAACATGTTGCACAAACATCCAATCATAACTCATTGTGGTGCCACCAGGTAACATTATCACCTAAAATATCTGCACATATACATAAGTCGCAAGAAATGATTGAACCTATAAAAAAATTTATGCTACAACGCGCAATAATAAAACTCTAAAATTAATGTCTGGTGATTGTAATTGTTCTTCGATGAATAAATACCAATTGTCTCCTTCAAATAACTTGGTACCAATAATAACAAAATAGTGATATAACGAACACAACATAAACATGAAGAGGGACTTACGCAGACACAACTTCCTTCCCAATCCTTGAGTATAGTTTAGCTTTTTTTGCATTATTAGCTTCCTGAAGTTGTGGCAAATAAGAAAACTTTGAAGTAGAAAGAAGACTTAAAAATTTGTCTTTTGCAAGAAATAATAAAAATGAAAAATCTATACTAATCAACTCAAAGCATATCAAACTGGTTTTCAGTCTAACAGGACTTTCATCGAACAGGTGATATGCATTGTAAATCAAAATCAAGAATGACATTGTGACGGACCTTTCGTCCAGCGATTTTGCTGGAGCGTCTGCCCATACAAACAGGAGTGAAAGTCCATATCTTTCTAGCTCGACAGCTGCTATCATAATTAGCAAAGTTTACATTTGCAGCATCTAACGATGGTGAAATATAAACATTCCCTGAGAATGAAGGAATCATTCTGATTCATTCAGAAAAATCAACATCGAGTAATTCATAAACAATTGAGAAAATACAAATGTGAAGTTGAGAGAGGGAGAGTAGAAATGGTACTGTGGAGAAAGAGTGAGGAAATGGGGCGCGTGGAGGAAACGCGAGATGAGAAAGCGTGGAGATGATGCGCCACTCGCGATGCTCTCGATATCATCCTAGAATAAGTGATACTGGTGTTGTACGGCTCCAAGTGCAATGCGGTAGAGGGGGGAACATGCAATATGAGGCAGCGCGCCACCGAAGAAAAGACGTGGTTGTATTTCAATTCAAACCAAGTTATTATACGATAGAACAAAGAGAAACAGGGTTTTAGGAATAAAATATTAGATAAATAAATAAGAAATTTTATTTAATTTGATTTTTTTTTAACTTTGTAAAAGTTTTTAACCTTTACTTTTTTTTCAGGATTTTTTTATTTGCATTTTTATTTGTCATGTCATTTTTTATAACAATTTATTTTATAATAAATTAGAATTTTAAATAGATTTTGTCTAAAAGTAAGGGTAATCAACACAAACTCATGAATATCTCATAATTTATTTAAATATATATTTTGTCTAAAGATATATTTTGCGGCACAATGTAGTGGACCGGGCGGTTGGATATTCATCATATATGTGAAAATTTCTAAATTCGTCATTTGGAGGAAGAGCCTGATCACCAGCATTACTAGGGATGTTAACGGGGTAGAGAATATTTAGAGGATGCTTCCTTCCTCCTCGCCCCACCCCCATATTTTTCCCGTCCTTTTCCCCATTCCCTACCGGCTACCACGGAGGAGTATTTCCCCTCATCCACATCCTCACAGATTTTCACAGAGATCCACATATATCAAATTTTAGAAAAATATATCTTTACTATTTGATCAAAATTGTAATAGTAGTATTTCCTTATTTTTGTTCTTTTTTTAGAAAAACAAAAAAATACAAAAGCACTTTCTGTTTCTAATTTTTTTATAAAAAAATAAATATTCAACCGAACTTGCTGCTACAATGCATGTCCTTGTACAACCATGATGTAATGCGACCATACATAACCAAAAAACAACAATAATCCCCATTAAGTATATATCTCCATCTATTCTAAGAAAAATCTTGTCTTAATTTCCTGTTACATTACCACAATTGTCTAGCACAAGTGATTGATTATGCGTGAGTGCGGAACAATAATGGATACATTATACATTATATAATACATTATTATATTTTTTTTTAAATAATACATTACATTATACAATAAAACAAAACAAAAACGATCCATCCACTAATGACTCTTCATTTTCTAATACATTTAATATATTTTTTATAAAAAAAACATGTAAAATTATATGATTATATATTAAATAATATATAAAATATAAATAATATGTTTTGGGTCAGGGAATCTGCGGGGCGGAGATACTTTTCCAATCCCCGTCCCAAAGTTTCATCGGGGGAACTTTTCCCTCCATTCCCATGGAGGAAAAAATTCTCAACTTCAGAACTATGAACAGATAATTTCCACGGAGATCCCCGTTAATATATGCAAATTGACATCCCTAAGCATTAGCGCAAAGCAAAAACCGAAGATAGTTCTCTTCTCACCTTATACATGGATCATGATGTTTATAGGCTATGGTATTACGAAATAAATAAAATGTGTTTAGTATTTATTTTTTAGTAATGCTATTTAGTATGAAAGAATTTGAACAAAAAACACAAGAATGTACATGTGTCATTAATTTAGTGGATAATTTGGTTGAACCGCATGACTAAATCAGATTAAACCAGATAACTTGGTTGAATAAATCGGTCTCTATTACAATACTATATAGTTATTAAATCGGTTGATTCAGATGACTTAGGGCCTGTTTGGTGCGCAGGATATGATAGAGACGTGATAGTATATCAAGCAGAATAAAGATGGGATATGATATAGACATGATAAGACTTATCCTATCACGTGTTTGGTTGACACAGGATAATATATATATATATATATATATATATATATATATATATATATATATATATATATATATATATATATATATATATATATATATATATATATATATATATATATATATATAACCCTCCTCATTAATTTAAATCCTACGGATACTATTAAAAGTTCTCGTTTCTCACTATAGCAAAAGTTCTCATTTAAATATAACCCTCCTCATATATATATATATATATATATATATATATATATATATATATATATATATATATATATATATATATGACATATCATATGAGAATGCCATATTTATATGAGAATGTAAGAATAAATCTGAACCATTAGATTTTAAAATAAATGGTGGAGATTATGGGTGGGTGAATCTTTTTTTTCTCTCTCCTACATTTTGAAATAAATGATGTAGGAGAGAGAAAAAATATTCACCTATAATCTCCATCATTTATTTTAAAATCCAATGGTTTAGATTCATTCTCACATTCTCATATAAATATGTCATTCTCATATGATATGCCCTATATATATATATATATATATATATATATATATATATATATATATATATATATATATATATATATATATATATATATATATATATATATATATATATGGGATGTATCAAATGAGAACTTTTGCTATGATGAGAAACAAGAACTTTTAATAGTATATGTGGGATTTAAATTAATGATTCAGATTTTAAAATGTTTATTTAAGGAGAATATGAGCAATATCTTTATGTAGATATGCATTTAAATATGAATCCACATATATTAATTATTCTCTTTTATTTAATTTTTTTTACACCTAATCTTATATTTCTCTTTTATTTTGATTGTAAGAAAATTGTGATAATAATTATTGCATATTTTAAACCCTTATTTTTTTTCTTTGTCGTTCTTTCCTCTGGATAAGAACATAGTGACTATTTTTCTTTAAGAAATAAGAAAGCAAAACCTATGTTAATTTAAAATTAATATTTTGATCGTTTTAAATAAATGGATACTAAATTAGCATATACACACATGTATATTAATATTCAGTAGAGTGAGATCTCCAATTTTAATCTTGCTGTAAAGTCATAAGAGAGTAAGGAGAAATTTAGTAGAACAACTAAACTAGCATATGCACACATTCATTTAAAAATAATATTTATTTTCAGTTCCATCCTAATTAACTATTAATTCTCTGTTTTTATCAAAATACCTATTAGATTTTAAATTGGTGTTCAAAGTTTAAAGACTAATATTTTTCTCCCTCTAATAAACTAAATAGATTAATCAAAAGTATTGATCTAATAGAACTAATGCACAAGGAAGCAATGGTACAGTATTGAATAAATTCTCATAAATGCATGTTTAAAAAAATTTATGCATAATATTATTAATTTATCAAACTGTCAACAACTCCATTAGTGCATGCCACCACATATGTCATGGATTTGAAACTTATAAAGGGTGTACAAAGTTAAGTCAAGACTGAATATTATTCTTGCCCACATCAAAAATTTTAAGCATAAAATAGCTATAACATTTTATAAACTAAGAAGTCTATAAAAACTACCAAAATAAACACATAAATCAAAAACTCCAACTACGGTCAATTGATACATTAGAGCCACTTTAAGGCCAAAAACAAATGACTGCCTCTTTAATATCTTACATATAAAAAATTCATGATTATTGTTGGTAAGACTTTTGAGGACAGTTACGACTGTCATGATTTGAATATTGGCCACATGCTTTGCAAATTCTAGTTCTTTTGTTTTGTTGTTCAATAGCTTTTTCTTTTCCTCCTTTAATCCGTTTACCGCTACCTTTTGTCTTTGAAAATTTTGGTGGATGAATTTCTACTTCTTCAGGAAGATTGACTCCAATAAAAGACTTCAATTCTTTTCTCTTGGTTTGTAAAGAATCAAGGTTAAATTCACTTGTTTCTTAATATCAACCACTCTATTTATCACAAGAAGAATTTTTTCCTTATTTTGTCTGGCCTCGTGCATGCACGTATAGAAGTGATTTCATGCCTCTGATATAAGTTGACTCTCTCCTTTTGATGCAGAACATGTTTCAAAGATCTTGCCATCAATGTCAAAAATAGGCTTTCTAGTTGCAATTTTAGTCCACCTATTCACAATGTAATTACTTGGTATCTCATTTATACCTTTCTCCTTTAGAACAAATAGTATGTGTCAATATGGTTTTCCTTGAGATTCAAACATTTTGCATGAACAAGATCCATTATAATTTAAAGCATTATAGACTACTTCACGTACCTTAGCTCCATTTTCACTATTATCAACAATGTGAAATATTTCGGTTCTATCGATCTTTTTTTTATCCTCAACTCTACAATCTAGACATGCAACCCATAACTCTTTTTGATAAAGATAAAAGTTCTCACGAGTGTAAACATCTCTACCATGTCTCTCTAGACCATAATCTAACTTCAATATTGGTAAAGAATGAAGTGAATCATTGTCAGCAAGTAGCTCTTTATGCCTTTGTGCTTCTATTGCAGACTCAAATCTCATCCAAAATTCAACCAAGCTAACATTAGAATTCAAAAAAATTCCATAGGAAGAGTTTTCACTTTCGGATCTTGATGTTGTTCTCAATATTCCACCTAAAAATATATCTTTAAAATAAGCTGGTATCCACATACTTCTAATTCCATACATATGTGAAAGCCAATCATTATTTTGTAACCCAAACTCAACAATAATAGATTTCCATGTTGTTTCAAACTCTTCAGGCGTCTCTGAACTCCAAACACACAACTTAAATTTATTATTGAACTCAACCTTAGTATTTAAAGAAACGCCTACCTTTTCCGAAACTTTTTTTCATAATATGCCACATACAAAATCTATGTGATGAAGAATACAATATCTTCTCTATTGCAATTTTCATGGTCGGGTCTTGATCTATTATTATAAGACTTGGTTTATGTCCTCCCATTGCTTCTAAAAACTTTTCAAATAACCAAATAAATGAATCAACTTTTTCATTGGCTAAAAAGGCAGCTCCAAAAGTAACACTTTGTCTATGGTGGTTTACTCCTGTAAATGGTGCAAAAATCATTGAATATTTATTAGTTCCATATGTAGTATCAAACGAAACTACATCCCCAAACAATGAGTAATTTTTTCTGCAAATGCCATCGGCCCAAAAAGCATATTTTAGACGATCTTCATCATCTACCTCATAAGCAAAATAAAAGGACATGGTTGCTTCACGCTTCCTCTTAAAGTTATTAATGAATACACATGCATCAGAATCTTTAATTAATGTCTTTAAATCTCTTAAACAATTTTGTAAATCCCTCTGCGTGCACCCAACATTTTGATAACCACCAAACTGTTCTTTTAGCAATTGATATGTTTTTGATGACCCAATATTTGCTCTATTATATGCATATAAGAAACTCTTATGGATAGGTTTAATTTTTCTTACCGATCTAAGAAATTGTCTCTTACTTGGTGAGGCAAGAGCATGTGTATGATTTTCACACAATCGCGTGAGCTCATATTTACCTCCTTCTACTAGTTTGAAAGCAACCTTTGCATCACACCCTTCTCTTTTTAGATTTCTTCGTCTTTGTTTAGTTTCTAATTCTTCTAATTTATCTGGATGGTAACCTTCTTTTGAACAAACAAAATATTTCTAAATCTTCACTCCATTTTTATTTTTTTCTGACGAGCACCGTACACTAAATCCAACACTATGAGCATATTCTTTGTAAAAATTCTCACAATCTTCTAATGTATCAAAAAGTTATCCAATCTTAGGCTTTAATTCTTCATCACACTGGGTTGACAATCATTTATATGTTAGAAGAATATAAGACATATTTTTTATTAAAAAAACTAATTTTTTGTAAAAAAATAAAATCAATTAAAATGCTCATGAGACTTATAGAGAAATACTTGTGATGATCTTAAAGTAGAATTTTCTTCCATGCTAATAGGTTCGTAAGAATCTTTTTCATGTGAACTTAAGCTTGAAAAATACAAAAATAATTATTAGAATCTCAATTGTAAAAATAATATAAAGCATATATTAAGATCATACATACCTCTCTATATCATTTTCCATTATAATCTCCACAAAATCAATGTACTGAGAGAGAGGGGATTGAAAACAAAGAAAAGAAAAGTCTCTTGCCTTAAAGAAAAATAGCCATCGTCATCGTATTCTTACCGAGAAGAAAGAACGGCAAAGAAAAAAATAAGGGTTTAAAAGATGTAATAATTATTATCACAACTAGCGTGATACCCGTGCGTCCGCACGGGTACCCGTTGTGGCCGTGTTATTTTGTTCAATATATATATTATTCTAGAGGTAAATGTCATAAAACCAGATTTGTAAAATATAGAAATTTCTTTTTAATAGGTTGGGGCAAAGTTTGGGATATTTTCATGAATAAAAATTATTTTCCCGTTAACATTCAATATTTCGACCAGTAACTTCATGTTCCCGTAAATATTTAATATGTTTATCAGTAATTCATGTCCTCGTTATTATTGAATATTTTATTCAGTAACTTCATGGTCCCGTTAATATTCAATATTTTGATTAGTATCTTCATGTTCCCGCTAATATTCATTATTTTGATCAGTAACTTCGTATTCCCGTTAATATTCCAAACTAGTTCCCGTTAATATTCAATATTTTTATCAGTAACTTCATGTCCCGTTAATATTCTTTATTTTGATCAGTAACTCCGTTTTTCTGTTAATATTCATTATTTTGATCTATAACTTTGTGTTCCCGCTAATATTCAAAAATTAGATCAGTAACTTAATGTTTCCAATAAAGAATACACAATGTCGATTGTCCAATGCAATAAACTTAGTCACATTTACTTTCAACGTATTTCAAATTTGTTCCCGTTAATATTCAATATTTTTATCAGTAACGCATGTTCCCGTTAATATTTATTATTTTGATCAGTAACTCAGTGTTCCCGTTAATATTGAAAAAATTTATCAGTAAGTTAATGTTTCTGTTGATATTCAAAAAAACTATCAGTAACTTCGTGTTCTATTTTGTCAATAACCCCGTATTTCCGTTAATATTTATTATTTTGATTAGTAACTTCGTGTTCCCGTTAATGTTCAAAATTTGTTCCCGTTTGTAACTCGGTGAACTGACTTTTTATATTTATAAGCAACAATGTTGCGGTAAGCATGAGTCGCCACCGACTTTTATTTTGTCCAATTTTAGGAAAGGTAAAAAGTACAGAAAAAGACCTTTTAAAAAGAAAACGGGTTCGGGGGGTAAGTTATGAAAAGGGAATGTGCAAGTACCCTTTTCATCCGTAGTTATCTACGGGCTCTTAACTTTCTTAGCTCATGTTTGTTTGTTTTGAGTTGAAAAGAGGCATAAGGACTTTAGCGTAAATGCGTAGCCTTAGTTTTTCGAAATAGTATTGAAAAGATATTTTTTATTGAGCTAGCCAGATTAAGAGCACTACCCTAACTACTTGGTCCTTTTCTATACTTTTTACGGTTCCTAGGATTATCCATACTATATAGAAGTAGGAAATCCTTGTTTATATTGGACGTACGGGTCATCGGAGGGTCATCGAGGTCGTTTGAAGGCAACAAATAGAGGTACCTTTAGCAATTTCGAAGGGACGATCGTCATTCGTAGGCAACAATCGAGGGTCATCGAGGAACTTAGTGACGATTTTATACCGAGGGACCTTTGCTAATGGGTATCTCTACATTTCGAGGGACACGACCTTTTAATCGAAGGCAACCAAGAGGGGCGTACCCTAGGGGTGAGTGTGTGAACAAGTAAAAAGTGTGTTGAGTTCAGATATCTTATCTTGAGTTAGGTGTTAACTATGTTCAGTTGTTATCTTGTCATACAATCCTATTAAGCTAGCAGTTAATATTTGCAGAAAATTAAAGTGCAGAAAAATAAAGGTTCCTACACTATTACATGGCTTCGGGGATGAGGATTACATATTTAACGAATGGGGACAAAAAACTATTACAAACCCAGAAATGAGATTAAAGCGAAAATAAAATATGTACGAAATTATCAAGTATAAAGCTTGTGAATGTCCATCATAGTCCTAAAGCTCAAAGTGTAGTACCTCACAAAAAATCAAGAAAACGGTTAGCAACGGATGTATATATAAAATGATGCAAGAATATGAACAATAATTAATAAAAAATTAACAAGAGATACAAACATATTAATTTCTAAACCAATACTAATTACAATAATATTTTTGGTATTTTGAGGCACTTAAATATTAACTAACATCATAAATTAAATAAATTATGTAAATAGGTAAATAAAGTTAAATTTGTGAGACAAAATAAATCAAACAAGTTAAAGAAAAACAAAGGTAAATTCAAGGTGCAATTAGTAATGGGGAAGGTGGACTAAGAGTAAAAAAAGAATGGGCCTAATCTAGTTGACCCAATGTTTCAAAACATATTAGTATTTTTCTAAAATATATTAAAACCATAATATATAAAAAAAAAAAAAAAAAAAAAAAAAATAGAACAAGTAAGATGAGAACATTTGCAAATAAAAAAAATAAAAAAATAAAAACGTGATTCTGCTAGTTAGTATTTTCTAAACATCATTTTATTATTATTTTTTTTTAAACAAAACAAAATCTCTCCATCACTTAAATTCCTTTTTAAAAAAACTTTCATCCATTTCCTTGCTCTCATAGAACAACAACAAACAACAACTCACAAAGATATATCTCCTCTCAAACAAACAATAATCCTTCACAATATGCAAACATAATCAGCAAACAACAAGAAAATAAAAAGTTACCGAATCCTCGTGGTCGGCGTGGATCTGATTTGTTTCGTGTGGAGGTGACGATGATGACAGCTTCGACGGCTAATCGGAAACTGATTGGAATCGTCGACGGTTCGACGACGCGGTGGGATGACGGCTGCGTGGACGAACGGCGCGGAGGGGACGACGAGAGAATCGCGGCCGGGCTATTACAATTGTTAGAATTGTATTGGCTGAGCCATATTTTTGAATTGGATAAAAGCGCTGAAATTGATTAGTGTATCTTGCTGTGCAAATAGATAGTACACATAGATATATATGATTACAAGTGGGCCTGAACTAACATATGCCTAAGGCCCACAGAAGAGACTAAAGACCCAATAAGGCAATTATTCTAATACCCCCCATAAGCTTGAGGGTATATTGTAATTAACCCAAGCTTACGAATGTTAGAATGAAACACGGAAACGTCTAAAGGCTTTGTGAAGGAGTCTGCAAGTTGTTGAGAAGATGCTACAGGGAGCAGTTGGAAGAGATGTTGCTGAAGTTTTTCGCGGACGATATGGCAGTCGAGTTCTATGTGTTTGGTGCGTTCATGAAAAGAGGAATTGTTGGCGATATGGATGGCAGATGCATTATCACAATACAGCATAGCCGATTTATGAAAGGGAATGTTTAGTTCGTGTAGAAGGTTGGTAAGCCATTGTAACTCGCAAATAGTAGAAGCCATGGAGCGGTATTCAGCTTCTGTCGAGCTGCGAGAAACTGTAGCTTGTTTCTTGGATTTCCAGGATATCAAAGAGTCTCCCATATAGATACAAAAACCAGTGACAGACCTGCGTGTTTCTGGGCATGTTGCCCAGTCGGAATCAGAAAATGCTTTTAGCTGGATAATGGAATTAGATGGGAAGAAAAGTCCTTGTGCTGGTGATGATTTGAGATAGCGGAGAACCCGTATAGCAGCGTCGTAGTGTATGTCCGTTGGATTGCTCATGTGTTGGCTGAGTTGTTGAACAGAATAGGAGATATCTGGGCGTGTGTTGAGTAGATAAATGAGTTGCCCGACGAGTCTTCGAAACTTAGTAGGATCAGCCATTGGAATACCATCACTAGTGTTGAGCCTTGTGTCACGAGACATTGGTGTGGAAGCTGGTTTACAACCAAGTAAACCTGTGTTGGATAAAATGTCGAGGGTGTATTTGCGCTGATTTAGGTGAATGCCAAAGCTGTTCCTTGCTACCTCGAGTCCAAGGAAGTACTTCAAATCACCAAGATCTTTGATATGGAAATGTTGCTGCAGCAAAGTTTTGATGTGTTTGATTGTGATGATGTTAGTTCCTGCAATAAGAAGATCATCAACATAAATTAGTATGAATGTAAAGTGTGATTTGGCTTGATGTATAAATAGGGAGTGGTCAGAGGAACATTGCTTGAAATTATTAGCTAACAGTACTTGGGATAATTTGTCAAACCACAGTTTGCTGGATTGTTTCAAGCCGTAAATTGATTTTAAAAGTTTGCATACTTGGTTTGGATGAGGAGGAGTAATGCCCTTAGGGAGGGACATATAGACTTCCTCATCTAATTCACCATGTAGGAAAGCGTTATGAACATCGAGTTGGTGAAGGTGCATATTTAAAGAAGAAGCAAGAGCAAGAATGAGTCTTACAGTTGTTAGTTTGATGACAGGAGAATAAGTGTCGAAAAAATCAATACCTTGGACTTGATTAAAGCCTTGAGCAACTAACCGAGCTTTATAACGTTCTATAGTACCATCAGAATTAAACTTGGTTTTATAAACCCATTTACACCCTATGCATTTCTTACCAGGAGGAAGATCAGTAAATGTCCATGTATTGTTGTTGGTTAAAGCCTGAATTTCAGCATTCATGGCTTTGTTCCAATGTTCATGGAGAGTGGCTTGCTTAAAAGAAACAGGGTCAGAAGCAGTATGTAACTCGGTGAACTGACTTTTTATTAATCGGAATGTCGCGGTAAGCAAGAGTCGCCACCGACTTTTATTTTATCCAAACAAATTCAGAAAGGCTAAAAGAAACAGAAAAAAACCTTTTTAAGAAATCTAAGTTCGGGGGGTAATTTATGCAAAGGGAAGGTGTAAGGCACCCTTTGCATCCATGGTTTTCCATGGGCTCTTAATTGCTTTGCTTGCTCGTTTGTTTTTAGAAAAAGGTAGATGAAAGAAAAAGAAGTGGACTTTAGCTCGTAAATGAGCGTAGCCAGTTTTTTTGAAAAATTGTGAGAAAGAATATGAAAATTGAGCATTGCAAGGCAATTAGGGGCAATTACCTTAAACTCAGATGATAGGTCTCTTTTTAGCCTTTCAGAATGAAAGGGTCAATCCTTGCCATAAGAGGGCAGGAAGCCTTTCGTTTGGAGGTTGAAGGGTCATCGAGGCATCCTTTTCCACAAGACTGTCCCATGCCATAGAAGGGCAGGTAGTCTAAGGCAAGGATCAGAATAAGCCATTTTCGTAGGCAGCCAGAAGATACCTCAGCCTTTTTCCGTAGGCAACATCCGAGGGTCGAGGTCATTTGTGTATCGAAGGCAGCATCATTCAGGGTCGTGACCTTTTTATCGAGGCAACATGGCTGAGGTATCTTCGAATTCGAGGGACGTGGCTTATTCTGCAAAAACACAAAGGCAACAGGCAACAAGGCAACAAGGCAACAAGGCAACAGAGAGGTTACCCAAAGGGTGCGTGTGTGCAACAATCACGTGATTAAATTCAGTTATTTATCTTGTAATTAGTGAGGCTAATTCAATTCAAGGCTTGCACTCCCTAAGATTACTAACCACAACAAATAATATTAACAATAATAACGGGGGAAGGGAAATTGTAACCAGCGGATTCATAATAGGTTTGACACAGGTAATAATTAAAAGAGATTAGAGTTTTAGGGTTACCGACTATTTGAGCTTTGGCGGTTGGCAAACCCTGAAAAAGTGGGAAAAATAGAAACCAAAAGGGGTGAGTGCATGGCTAGTTCATTGATCAGAAAGACAAAGTAAATTAATTGAATTTAAAAGGCAAAATAATTAAATTAAAGGCAAAAAATAAAAGATAAAATAACATTTAAATAAGAAAAGGATTAGAACTTAGCTTTTCGATTGGTATGGCGCGTAGTCGGAGGATTTTGATTAACCCTGAAAATTGGGCACAAAGAAGAAAAATGTTAGTGCATTAAAGATCTCAACAATTATAACGTGACAGGTCAAAAATTAAAATATTAATAATTGAGGCACAAAAGGGTAAGGCAAAAACAAACCCTAAAAGGGGACAGAAGTCCATTATGGTTTAATAGAAAAAATATGTAAATAAAAAACCTAGACTAAAGTTAATGTACAACACCTACCAATAACAGTGATTAGTGATCATGATAAAAAATAGTTGATAAAAATAAAATAGGGATTTAAAATATTAAAATAATTACTTTATAAAAAATAATTATAAACCTAACCCTAATTAATTAAAATTATTAATTAAAATTAAATTAATTAAAATTATTTTTGTATATAAAAAAAAGGAGGTTGAAAATCAAAAGAAATAGTTAAAAAATATATAAAATAGTTAAGTAAAAGGAAGAAAAAATATTTATGTAATAAATGAAATAAATAAAAAGAGAATTAAGGGAACTTAGCTCTGATTCCGCCTCCTGAGGGTGTATGGTATGCCTTCAATCTTGTGGGGGTCAGATATGGCCTTGTGGCAAATACAAAATAGAGGAAGAATTGGGCGCGAAAATAAAACTCTTGATTTGGCCAAAGGAGGTACATGCAAAAATAATAATAAGAATAAGAATATTAGTAATAGTAATAATAATAATAATAATAGAAAAGAATTGGGGTTTAGAAAATTAAATTATGGACAAAATTATTAATAACCGTGATTTGGCCAAATACCAAAAGGTTTTTGGCCAAATACAAATAACCTTTATTTGGCCAAAAGCCAAAAGACTTTTGCCCAAAAACAACTTTGGATACCCTTGAGGTCAAGGGATAAAGCTCCTTCCACTTGGTCAATCCATATGAAACATGTTCATAAACTGTACTGTTATGATTAAGAAAACAAATGAAAAAATAAAAAAGTCGTCAAAATGAAATCAAAAAAATATAAAAACCTGATTATAAATCAACTAAAATAAGAATACGAAGCTACAAATTTTTTGGGATTTTTCTGAAAATGTGAAAATAGAAATTAAATCGAATAAAATAGAAAAACGAGGAATTTGCGATTTTGAGCATCGAAATCCTTTAGAATTCTATTCTAAAGGAGTGTTGTTCCTCGATTTTTTTCTGAACTTCTGGAAAAAATTCGGAGCAAATCGAAACAGTAGTTTCAGAATTCGACTGATAGGCTGGAAAATTATTACTGTGCTGCAACCGAAATTGAATCCCTGAAGAAGGAGAAAATATTTTTTTTGTTTGTGAGAAGAGAGAGAGAGTGTGAGAATAAGGGTTAGCATTGTTAGTCCCTAATGTACAAAAAAATATTAGTATTTATAAGAAAAATATTAGGTTAAAAAACAATGGGCTTGGACTCTAAAAAGGATTTAATTAGTAATAAAAATAAAATTCTAATAACTATTAATTATAATACTAAATAATAATAATAATAGCTAACTAACTATAATATAATTAGAAATAAAAATATAAAACTAATAATAACTGAATTAAAGTTATAATAAATAATAATAAAAACATCTATCTGATATAATATTTCTAAATCTTTAATATAATACTAATAACAAAACTAATGCTTAAAATAAAAAAATAACTTCTAAAAACTATATATATTTTTTTGTAATTTTTGAAAATATTTTACTGAAAGGACTATAAAAATTAAGATTTAAAGAAGAAAGATGTTTTAAACTTCCAGATAAAAAAGAAGAAAATTATAACTAATGAAGTTAAAAAAATAATAAAAAATGGAAAAAAAGTTAGAAAATAAAATAAAGGTTAGAAGTGAGATTTGAATTCAGGACCTCTCGGTCGTGCGTATTTTGCCCTCAAATTCTTACCGATTACGGTACGTCAATTATTTGAAATAAAATGACATAGACAATTATTAGAGGGCAAATTTTGGGGTATGACAGCTGCCCCTGTTCAATTATCTTAAACCTGAAGATGTAGAGTGGTCTGCATGCCAGTCGGTATCTGAAGGTAGAAGATGATTGAACATAAGAATACCAAGAAATTTGCCCTATTTGAAGTAGGGACTTTTGTCGGAGATGGGCTTGTGGATGCCATCTGGTAGTTGAAGTCTGAGAATATGTTGTTTGCGTGTTGATCGTGTCATTTACCGTTCGTAGTAAATGAATTAGATTCTTGGGAATTGATCGTGTCAGTACCGTTCGTGATACTTGAATTAGATCTTTTGTCGTGTCAGTACCGTTCGTAGTAGCTGAATTAGACTGGGAAAGTCAGTGATCGTGTCTACACCGTTCGTGATGATAGAATTAGATCTCTGAGAGTTGATCGTGTCAGTACCGTTCGTAGTAACCGAATTAGATCTTAGAAGCAGTTGATCGTGTCCACACCGTTTGTGATGATGGAATTAGATCTTGGGGAGATAATCGCGTCTACATCGTTCGTGATGGTAGAATTAGATTCTCTTGTCGTGTCAGCACCGTTCGTAGTAACTGAATTAGACTTAGTTGGTCATTGATCGTGTCTACACCGTTCGTGATGATAGAATTAGATCTCTGAGCGTTGACCGTGTCAGTACCGTTCGTAGTAACTGAATTAGATCTTTGAAAGTGATCGTGTCATTACCGTTCGTGGTAAATGAATTAGATCTCTGAGAGTTGACCGTGTCAGTACCGTTCGTAGTAGCTGAATTAGATCTTGGAAAGTTGGAGATTTCGTTCATTTGTCGGTACCTGTATCCTGCAATGCAATGTCATGATGTATGTATTATAATGAGTCTCTCAAAATAAATGAGAAACTTTGTATGCTATGTATGAATTTTTATGAGGTAATGTATGCAAGGTGCGAATGTGAATATGATTTGTGAATATGCTTTATGATGTAGTCTTGACTGGGAAAATAAGTCTCTGTTTCATTGTAGTTTTGATATCTGGTTTCATCTTGAAGATGCTCAACTGGGGATTCATAATTTCTGCTTGGGGATGATCCGTAACTTGATGTTGGGGAGCCATGCCTTTGTCGGGATAAGAGTATTTGAAGATATCTTCTTAGTGATTACTCTGTGGGGATATGATCTTGCGAAATCAGTTTTGTGGGAAGACGCGGATATCTTGAATGTTGCCCCCAGTATTATAGTACTTACCATTCCTGGATTTGATTAGGACACGTCACTGAGTATTGGTCAAGATGTCGAACTGGACTTGCATAGATTTGCCCCAATTAGTAGGAACTTTAGAAAGATTCGCCTCGCGAGGACTTTGTGAGATGTACACTATGGGCGATATGCCCCTAGTAATCATAGGCTCAAGACAATGCCCCATGTTGGTTGGAAATAGATTCAGATTTACTTGGATGCATGCCCCTGATTACTTTTGGCATCCTTGAGAGATTCTCGGAATCTTGACTGGATTGCCCCAGATTGATAGGGAAATAGTTTGAAACCCATTTGAGATGCCTGCCTTTGATTTTTTTTTTTTGAGAGATTCTTTGAATCTTGACTGGATTGCCCCAGATTGATTGAGCAAAACGTGTCATGCCCCTTGGATTCTTGGAGTAATATTGTCTGTCGGGATAACTTTCAGTCATTAGTTGTACCCTGTGCAAGTTCTTTATGATGCTAACATTTGAAATTATGTAGCAGAATATGTTTAATAATGAATTCATGAGATGCAATGCATACGTCTGTCTTGAGTTTTTGAAAAAACATTAAAGCAAGAGATGTAAAAGTGTGTTATTTGTAAAACATGATATTTGTAACAACGTGATGTTTGTAAAAATGAAATATCGACTCAGCATTTGTGATAAACCTTAAGGAGTCAGGATACCTTTGTTGTGACAGTATGCTTTCGAACTAACCATGCTTCAGTTAGGACTTTCAAGGGTTGTAACGTGGCTTGGTTCACGGTTTAAGAAACAAAGGATAAAGGCTCAAAATTTTATTATACCCACCCCTCTTCGTGATGTTCTTCAATCCTAAGCTCAGTTAATTCAACTTATGCATTCGGGTTCCAAGAGACTTTTGCACCTTTTGATAATGATGATGGTTCACAAGCAAAGAGCACTTTTTGAGACAGCAGTCACTTCTTCCTTTTGGTAGTTACAACATTGTGTTGTTCAGGAATTTATTGACTTCTCTTTTTTTCATCTTTTTGATATCCCTAACTTTTGCCTGAACTGTCTATCTTGAGCTTACAGTCAGCGGGATGCCTTGATTTTTGCCTAAGTCACCTTTTTGATTTTTGACTTAGCAGGCTTTTCTTTGTATATGTTTTTTCCATCATTTTTTTTTTGAAAGATATTGACTGCCTTGCTTAATGTTTGATGAACCATTATTGGTTTTGATTAACATCTCCAACACTTCTTTGATGTGTGCGGATGAACGCTTGTGATTAAAATCTTTGTTGAAAGGTGTATTGAATGATTCTCTTGAAATAGAATGCACCGCCAAATTAACTGAGGACTACCCTGCCCCAGGTTATGATCAAGGGTTTTAATTTAGTACAAGAAAGAAACTTCTACTTCTTAGGCTCAAAAGGGTTAACGAGGGATTAACATCCTTATATCTCCACTGTTTAGGAATTGAAACAATGCCTGTACATCGTCAGCATAGTCCGCTCAAAAGCATACTGTATGAGGTTGCGGTATCGTTTTCGTCATCCTCCCTCAAAAGGTTTACAGCTTAGCGGGAGTTGAATATCACAAAACATATGCAAAGTAAAGATGCAGTTTAGAATGAGTGATAGCGAAATAATTTGTTCAAGACAAACATATGCAATGCACTGATGATGATTATTAAAACAGATAATGTCTATCATGATTTGAATGTTTAAACAAACAGGAAAGAAACATGCAAACGCAAGTAGATCTAATGATCCAGAAGTTCGTCCGTCTAGACCTCAACTAGTCTTGTCATGACTAGGCATAGGAGCGGTGATCACCACAGGAGTTTCAGGAGAGTTGGATTTGATTTCTCCGTCATTGATCAGCTCTTGGATCTTATTCTTCAACGTCCAGTAGTTGTCAGTGTCATGTCCAGGAATGTTGGAATGGTACACGCACCTTGCATTGAGTTTAAAGCCAGAGGTGTTAGAATTCTTAAGAGCATCTCTCAGAGTAATCAATCTGATCTTCAACAGATGTTGTAATGCTTGGGCCAACGTCTCATTAATCTTGGTGAATTGACGCTTGGGTACGTCTGGCTTTCTTCGTTGTTGTGGAACTGGTGTAGAGATTCATAGTATCCGGGGTTCGAGCTTCCGGAATGTATCGGCGTAGGACATCAGAACGAGTTATTCATTAAACCATATCTGAAAAGGAAGGCCAGAACGGGTCGTACTTTAGACCATATCTGGAAGTAGAACATCAGAACGAGTTATTCATTAAACCATATCTGAAAAGGAAGGCCAGAACGGGTCGTACTTTAGACCATATCTGGAAGTAGAACATCATAACGAGTTATTCATTAAACCATATCTGAAAAGGAAGGCCAGAACGAGTCGTACATTAGACCATATCTGGAAGTAGAACATCAGAACGAGTTATTCATTAAACCATATCTGAAAAGGAAGGCCAGAACGAGTCGTACATTAGACCATATCTGTTGGAATGTCAGAACGAGTCATATATTAGACCATATCTGAAGAGGAATATCAGAACGAGCCATCTATTAGACCATATCTGAAAAGGAAGGCCAGAACGAGTCGTACATTAGACCATATCTGACTGAAGATACCGGAACGGGTCATACATTAGACCATATCTGATAGAGAATGCTTATTTGACGAAGTTTTGGAATGTAAAAGGGCTTGTCAGAATGAATCTCCAGCTCGATTATATCTGAGAGGAATGATTGTCGAGGCGGAACCTGAAAAAAGTTAGAAATATGCGATGTCGTGGATGCAAATGAAATGTTTTCAAGGATCTATAGGAAATTTAGTTAGCAACATTTAGAAGATGATTTGGTTGCGTCTTTGTCTGAAGAATTATGAGCTTCGTCTTTGAACGTCCTTCTTTGAGAATCAAGCTCACCATATCGAGTGGGTCATCGCCTCCGATTCGGGATACTTCTGAATTTGAAGATACATGGTCAGAGGAAAATAAATCCTCTTGCCCCTTGTTAGGTGCTAAACCTTTGAATCGGAAGGTATGTGGCTAGAGGAAAATAAATCCTCTTGCCCTTTGATAGGAATTTAGTCCTTGATAAGAGTACCTGAAATTATGCGCCCTAAATCCCTAAGATCCTTGGAAGGGTTAGTTAAATCATGTTATGCTTATGATGCCATGATGTCATGATGTTATGCGAATGAAGTTCATTTGGCATAGTATGAGATAGTAAGGACAAACGAGTCCTTTTAGCAAAACCTGCAAGGGAGCGAAGGTTAGTAGCAAACACAAGCAAGTCACGCAAGTCACACAATTTTTGGCTTAAGGCTTGCATGGGGTCTGATCAGGTGTCCTTCCCAAGGGTAATTCTATGGATAAGGAGATTTCAGCAGGGGGTTCTACCAAGTGACTCAGAATTGTCAGCCCTCCTAAAGCACCCTCGAACATGATACATACATACCATGCAATGATACTTTGAGGAAGAACCTATCTGAGTTGTAGTATCGGGTAGCGACTATGCTCTCAACATACATCAAGAGTAGTCCCCCCACTACAATCCTAAAAGTCAGGATGGGTTAAAGGTAACTAAAGGTTCTTAAGCTCCGACTCACCCACAGGTATCCACACGAACCTCCCTCATACAAGAGAAGCATGTAAACACCTATAGAGGCCTAACTCAAGTGTGAACTCTCATATTGACCAATCCTCCACATACATGAAGGAGGTCGCCATGACTATGCCACTTCCTATCTTAGATGTACTTGAATCCGGGAATAGGATTCGTCCTTCAGTTAATTCCCAAAACGCCCCTGAAAAATAAAACAAACAAAGCAAACAATAGAAAACATTTAGAGTGAATCCTAAACTTTTAAGGTAACCCCTCTTTTATTCGAAAAGTCCCCAGCAGAGTCGCCAGTTCTGTAACTCGGTGAACTGACTTTTTATTAATCGGAATGTCGCGGTAAGCAAGAGTCGCCACCGACTTTTATTTTATCCAAACAAATTCAGAAAGGCTAAAAGAAACAGAAAAAAACCTTTTTAAGAAATCTAAGTTCGGGGGGTAATTTATGCAAAGGGAAGGTGTAAGGCACCCTTTGCATCCATGGTTTTCCATGGGCTCTTAATTGCTTTGCTTGCTCGTTTGTTTTTAGAAAAAGGTAGATGAAAGAAAAAGAAGTGGACTTTAGCTCGTAAATGAGCGTAGCCAGTTTTTTTGAAAAATTGTGAGAAAGAATATGAAAATTGAGCATTGCAAGGCAATTAGGGGCAATTACCTTAAACTCAGATGATAGGTCTCTTTTTAGCCTTTCAGAATGAAAGGGTCAATCCTTGCCATAAGAGGGCAGGAAGCCTTTCGTTTGGAGGTTGAAGGGTCATCGAGGCATCCTTTTCCACAAGACTGTCCCATGCCATAGAAGGGCAGGTAGTCTAAGGCAAGGATCAGAATAAGCCATTTTCGTAGGCAGCCAGAAGATACCTCAGCCTTTTTCCGTAGGCAACATCCGAGGGTCGAGGTCATTTGTGTATCGAAGGCAGCATCATTCAGGGTCGTGACCTTTTTATCGAGGCAACATGGCTGAGGTATCTTCGAATTCGAGGGACGTGGCTTATTCTGCAAAAACACAAAGGCAACAGGCAACAAGGCAACAAGGCAACAAGGCAACAGAGAGGTTACCCAAAGGGTGCGTGTGTGCAACAATCACGTGATTAAATTCAGTTATTTATCTTGTAATTAGTGAGGCTAATTCAATTCAAGGCTTGCACTCCCTAAGATTACTAACCACAACAAATAATATTAACAATAATAACGGGGGAAGGGAAATTGTAACCAGCGGATTCATAATAGGTTTGACACAGGTAATAATTAAAAGAGATTAGAGTTTTAGGGTTACCGACTATTTGAGCTTTGGCGGTTGGCAAACCCTGAAAAAGTGGGAAAAATAGAAACCAAAAGGGGTGAGTGCATGGCTAGTTCATTGATCAGAAAGACAAAGTAAATTAATTGAATTTAAAAGGCAAAATAATTAAATTAAAGGCAAAAAATAAAAGATAAAATAACATTTAAATAAGAAAAGGATTAGAACTTAGCTTTTCGATTGGTATGGCGCGTAGTCGGAGGATTTTGATTAACCCTGAAAATTGGGCACAAAGAAGAAAAATGTTAGTGCATTAAAGATCTCAACAATTATAACGTGACAGGTCAAAAATTAAAATATTAATAATTGAGGCACAAAAGGGTAAGGCAAAAACAAACCCTAAAAGGGGACAGAAGTCCATTATGGTTTAATAGAAAAAATATGTAAATAAAAAACCTAGACTAAAGTTAATGTACAACACCTACCAATAACAGTGATTAGTGATCATGATAAAAAATAGTTGATAAAAATAAAATAGGGATTTAAAATATTAAAATAATTACTTTATAAAAAATAATTATAAACCTAACCCTAATTAATTAAAATTATTAATTAAAATTAAATTAATTAAAATTATTTTTGTATATAAAAAAAAGGAGGTTGAAAATCAAAAGAAATAGTTAAAAAATATATAAAATAGTTAAGTAAAAGGAAGAAAAAATATTTATGTAATAAATGAAATAAATAAAAAGAGAATTAAGGGAACTTAGCTCTGATTCCGCCTCCTGAGGGTGTATGGTATGCCTTCAATCTTGTGGGGGTCAGATATGGCCTTGTGGCAAATACAAAATAGAGGAAGAATTGGGCGCGAAAATAAAACTCTTGATTTGGCCAAAGGAGGTACATGCAAAAATAATAATAAGAATAAGAATATTAGTAATAGTAATAATAATAATAATAATAGAAAAGAATTGGGGTTTAGAAAATTAAATTATGGACAAAATTATTAATAACCGTGATTTGGCCAAATACCAAAAGGTTTTTGGCCAAATACAAATAACCTTTATTTGGCCAAAAGCCAAAAGACTTTTGCCCAAAAACAACTTTGGATACCCTTGAGGTCAAGGGATAAAGCTCCTTCCACTTGGTCAATCCATATGAAACATGTTCATAAACTGTACTGTTATGATTAAGAAAACAAATGAAAAAATAAAAAAGTCGTCAAAATGAAATCAAAAAAATATAAAAACCTGATTATAAATCAACTAAAATAAGAATACGAAGCTACAAATTTTTTGGGATTTTTCTGAAAATGTGAAAATAGAAATTAAATCGAATAAAATAGAAAAACGAGGAATTTGCGATTTTGAGCATCGAAATCCTTTAGAATTCTATTCTAAAGGAGTGTTGTTCCTCGATTTTTTTCTGAACTTCTGGAAAAAATTCGGAGCAAATCGAAACAGTAGTTTCAGAATTCGACTGATAGGCTGGAAAATTATTACTGTGCTGCAACCGAAATTGAATCCCTGAAGAAGGAGAAAATATTTTTTTTGTTTGTGAGAAGAGAGAGAGAGTGTGAGAATAAGGGTTAGCATTGTTAGTCCCTAATGTACAAAAAAATATTAGTATTTATAAGAAAAATATTAGGTTAAAAAACAATGGGCTTGGACTCTAAAAAGGATTTAATTAGTAATAAAAATAAAATTCTAATAACTATTAATTATAATACTAAATAATAATAATAATAATAGCTAACTAACTATAATATAATTAGAAATAAAAATATAAAACTAATAATAACTGAATTAAAGTTATAATAAATAATAATAAAAACATCTATCTGATATAATATTTCTAAATCTTTAATATAATACTAATAACAAAACTAATGCTTAAAATAAAAAAATAACTTCTAAAAACTATATATATTTTTTTGTAATTTTTGAAAATATTTTACTGAAAGGACTATAAAAATTAAGATTTAAAGAAGAAAGATGTTTTAAACTTCCAGATAAAAAAGAAGAAAATTATAACTAATGAAGTTAAAAAAATAATAAAAAATGGAAAAAAAGTTAGAAAATAAAATAAAGGTTAGAAGTGAGATTTGAATTCAGGACCTCTCGGTCGTGCGTATTTTGCCCTCAAATTCTTACCGATTACGGTACGTCAATTATTTGAAATAAAATGACATAGACAATTATTAGAGGGCAAATTTTGGGGTATGACACAGTAGATATAGCAGCTATATAATTGAAATATGCAGGAGAAATGTGTTTATAAGAAACATATTTGGAAATATCATGTGTTATATTAGTGTGAGAAGTATTGCATATGAAATCCTTCAAGTAAGCAGGTGTAGATTTAGTTCTAGTGGACTGTCGTAGAGTTTCAGAATCAGTATTATTATGCTGAACAGAAATAGTATTATTGTCAATAGGCTGAACGGAAGTATTATTATTGTCAATAGGAGAGGGTGATGTGGATGTATTGTTAATAGGAGAGGGTGTATTTTGTGTAGACTGAACAGGTATTGCTGAATCTGTGTTAATGGTTGGGAAAGTAATGTCAGTTTGGTTATGTGGAGAAGGGCTGTGTGGTTGACATTCAGGATTGGAAATAAAAGTATCATGATCAAATAAGAAAGGACTATTGCTGTTAGTAGGGTCTGTGATAGTAGGAAAAGTGTCTGAATGAGCAGCTGGTGTATAAGGGAAAACATGTTCATAAAAAATACAATTGCGAGAAACGATAATAGCCCTAGTGTTAAGATCAAATACAAGAAAACCTTTTATGCCTATAGGGAATCCTAGAAAGATACATTTTGTGGATCTAGGATCAAGTTTGTCTCTATTTCTTAATAGAGTGGATGCATATGTTAAGCAACCAAATGTTTTGAGGTTAGAAAATGAGGGAGGTGTTTGGAAAAGAAGGTTGTATGGAGTTTGGTTTTGTAGAGTAGGGCTGCTTAGTCTATTTATTAAGTAAGTAGCATGACATAAGGCATAGGACCAAAAATTCTTAGGTAAGTGAGCATGAAAAAGAAGGGATCTAGTAACATTTAAGAGATGCCGGTGTTTTCGTTCAACAACCGAGTTTTGTTGAGGTGTTTCAACACAACTCCGTTGGTGTATGATACCTAAAGAAGCATAATAAGATGGCATAATAAATTCTGTACCATTATCACTCCTAATAGTTTTTATTTTAGAATGAAATTGAGTGTTGCAGTAACTTATGAAGTTCTTAATATGCAAACGAGTTTCAGATTTATTATGCATGAGAAGAGTCCAAGTATACCTAGAGTAATCATCAACAATAGTGAGAAAATATTGAAAACCATCTAAGGAAGGAATGGCTATAGTGTAACACCCTTCTAAACCCCACGGAATTTAATAAAATAATTCAGAGTAAAACATGAACACAAGGGTGCCACAATTACAATTAACACAAATTTTATCATAAATCCATTGTCATGCTTTCACTAAGGAACATTTCATTATAACTCATAAACATCTCATGTTACACAGCGGGAAATTCATCAACTGGATAGCATAACATCATCTATGCAATATTCCACATAATTTAATACATTCACAACACGATAGAGTATCATCATAAACTCTAAACTAGCGTTCCCCCAGTGTTACAATATCAGAGCATGACACCTGACGCTACACTAATACACTGACTTATGAGCTAATCCTCACCAAGTCGAAAGCAGCTATCCTCAATCTGAAAATGTCAACAGTAAGGGTGAGTCTCATCACAGTTAACAAATGTTATTGCATCTTAAATAACAACACATCATAGTTATATTATTCACCCAATTTCATCATATTCAGATTATCAGGAACATCCATCGTTTACACAAACGTTAACAGAACACATCTTGCAAGCAGACAATCATACTCAACATTAATTCAACAAACACACAACCAACACATCATCAATATTTATAACACTGGAATACTTCCAATCATGTTATAAAAGTATGCATATGTATGAACTGACACTATGCATGTGGTACCAACATCATCAATGGAATAACCCATGACCGATCCAACATCATCCAGATACGGCCCTGCCAGCACAGATTCCACACAGTGGGAATCATGCCCTTCACTGATCCAACACACCCTTATGGATACAGTATCATCAATGCACATGAATGAATGCAACATATACAACATACTTATACCATCGTCAAGTCTAATGAGTAACATCATCAAATACTCACTTCATCATCATCATTAACATCATCATTATCATCAAAGTATGTTTATATACATTAGCATCATTCAATACAATCAATCATCATCATCATCATCATCATCATCATTAAAGAACATACATGTGTCCACATCAATCATCATCATCAATAAGAAGAACACACATGTACCCACATCATTCCAAAACAAATCAATCAACATCATACAATTCTCTACAAATCATCACATCATAACGTTTTCAAAACAACATCTTATATTGTCACATTTCATCATATATGTCAACAATACATCATCCAATCAAACAAATCGTCACATGATTAATATTTCAACATAGCATGTATTTAACACATCTCCTCACATATATGTACAATACATCATTCATCAAGAAATAAAATCATATTTAAAAATAATTGGATTCACACCTCATTTCATCATTTAAACACGTAGGCTATCTCATAAGATTCATCGTGCTCGAAACGGCACTAAAAACGGACCTACGATTCGAAAGTTACACATCAATTAACTTTTCTGATAAAACAATTATCGCTACAGCACGCGGCGCAACCAAGGTTCACGGCGCGACCTGAACTACACAGACACGTTCGCGGCGCCAACCTATGCACGCGGCGCGATACGAGAAAACAAGTACGCCTTCGCGGCGCTAACACAGGTACGCGGCGCGACCTGTGCGTATCACAAATTCCTGGCATTCTGCCCACCTGTTCGCGGCGCCAACCCTGTGCACGCGGCGCGAACCGGCGATTTCAGAAACCCCAACCTGCAGAAAACAGCATTCTACACATTCCAATTCACCCAATTCATACCAGTACGAATCTAGGAAAATAGAATGCACAAACAACACGAAAAACACCTCATAATACATCAATTACACATCAATTGAGATCATAACAACATAGATATCATGGATTCAAACATAGGGAAAACATAGGGATCAAACACCATACAATTCTACCCAATCCCTAAATCTATCATATAATCCAATTGACTCAACAACATCCCTAATCAATATTATTATCCAAGAATACGATAATAGATGATAACCGGAGAGTCCCCCCTTACCTTAGCCAAGAGCTCTTGATTGGTCTCTCCCTCCATTGCTCCTCTTCACGTACTCGCTTTCCAATCCCTCCTCTCTTCTGCTCTGCTTTTCACGTTCCTTTCCCTTATTCCCAATTCTTATTATTTTATAAAATAAACTTTAATTGGAATAAGACCTTTACTAACATAACACCCCCTCATTCCTTAACATCACACATGGCCCAATAGCCCATCTCATAACTCTTTCCAAATAATTCCACAAACCACCAATAATTCTAATTATTAATTAAATTTCCATTTAAATTAAAAATTAAAATATACGGGTGTTACAACTCTCCCCCACTAAAAGAGTTTTCGTCCTCGAAAACATACCTCAAGTAACCAGATCGTATAAGAGTCCTCCACCTGACCCTCAAGCTCCTAATTAACATTACCATCATTCAATCCTCAAAAATCCATCTAACATAACCAACCTTAGACACACTCTTCCATCTGAGCGATAAAGTAGTACTTACACTTTTTACCAACTGCTTCCTTCAAGAAACTCAATACTCATATTCTCATACCACTGAATTCTGATTATCTGACTCCTCTTAAGTCACACCATCAATTATCCAACGCTTTACATTCGCTTTTTCCGCAATACTCTGATTATTCATCACAATCATCTATACCAAATAGATTTCTGAGTTTTTACCCGATTCCGACTCTCTGTACTTATTCGTTCAAGAATCATTCTTCACCATTCATGGTATCAATTTACCACTTAGCAATACTTACTCGTACTCAAAAACAAATTCTTGAATTACTACATATATTAAAACATTCTAACCATCAGAACGAGTATACACAAGCAATTATAATCACACTCATCAGCTTCAATACACAATTTCTTACAAAACAACTCAAGTTGAGTTTCGCTCTTTTCTAAGAATTAACTTGATTTCTCTCTTCATAGAGTATAATTCCTCATTCTATTTGGAATCTACAATAACCCCTTGACAACAACACAAAATTATTATAACGTCACATAGCATCAACTCTTCGTTTTAATTCCGCCGAATACATACTCGTTAACTATGTACAACCGTAATAACATATTCATCATTCTCGGCAATTATTCAAAAGTTACAATTCTTCGACACGACATCCTTACTTCCACTGGATTCTAAATCCAACATATAGACCAACACATATTCTCTATGTAGGCTTCCGACATATTAATTCTTCACTTGCCACAAGTAGTACTCATAACACTACTCTACATCACACATTCGCTGTGCAACTCTAATTACCCGCCTTAAGTCATCATCCAATATATTGCACTCTTTTGTATTCACTTCTTCATAAGTTCACACAACATGGTGAGTGATTATTCTCACAGCTTAGCATTCATCACATCTTAAACCATTAAGGTAACAAAACAATCTTATCTCTTCCATATGATTCCATCTACTACCAACAAGAGACTTAGGGTGATCAAGTCCTAAATTTGTCAATATTAGTTGAAAATCATATTTAAGCATAAACCGTCGTTACTACATAATAGTGTCCTTTCCGAGGTTGCACCCAAACTCATTAACATCGTCATAGTCCAATAATTCACTACGGTGTCCTTCTTCCAAAATATTCTTCCGAAGTTCAAAACATCAGGAACACAAATCCAATCACTCAATCCTCATTATACTATCCTCGTCGATTCTGAATTCACCGCCTTTACCTTGGTAATTCAAAGTCAACCTATCGATCGACTCAACATTATCTTTCTAACCTCCTCTAATCTCGTCAAGAATATCACTAGTCATCTTCTAGCATACTCAATCTAACACTATTAGGAGTGCCTTCACATACCAACTCAAGTCTCAATATCGTCCAATTAAATCCAACTCATTCATCATTAGCACCGACATATTTAAAGACCTCCTACGCAACACAGTAGCACAACATTCTCCTTACCAGGATGGTAATTCAAACCAAATTACAATCCTAGAAAAATACTCTAATCATCTCTCCCGCCTCATATTAGGCCCTTTCTGATCAAAGAGGTACTTCAACTCTTATGATCACAAAACACTTCGAATCTTGAACCACACAATTAACCTGTAAGACCATGACAACATTCATAACTCGTGGTCTCAATCCAAATCCTATGACATCCTTCGTGCTCAATATCATCCCACTCGACATCTCAACAAAGTCTTCCTCACATTCACTAGGTGTCAGAAATCCTCTAAAATTCTTCTTTTATACTTATCATTACCTTGCCATCATAAATACGATTCCAAGAGTTCTAAAGTTTATTCCATCTTTACTACTAATTCACTTCTCACTAAAATCTATTAGTACTCAAATCATCTTTATTATCGAGCATCTCATCAACTTATTCATCAACAACATGTTCCACTTAATTTTGTTTCAAACAATCGGTAGTAGGCATCCCTATTCAACAAGTTCCACACCTCTTTAACCGAATTCAGAATATCCCTTCATAGGATCACTTCTACTGTATTTATAACTCTTCCATAATGTAGAAAATAATTCCACCTCTTCGTGGGTTCAAACGGCACGTTAATCGGACACTCGGAACTCAAGATATGGATTTTCCAATCATTGCCCCAAAACAAATGCAACACTGACATCATGCAGCGACACTCTATACGATATATCCAAAACTCCTCAAATGCTATATTCAATTCTTAAAATTACTCCTAAACAAACCTTCTAATTATTCCTTCAGTCCGTTCAACACTGACACTGACATCTCGTGCAGTACCAATAAACAAGTCTAGTTATAAGAACAAGAGTAACCGCAACTTCACCTCTTTCCAACGTCATCCTGTCACAATTAATTATGTCACAGCTGCTGCAACCATTTTTATAACAAGGTTCATCTCGTTAGCTTTCCGACGCTTCAAACGAAACTCAATTCGGATGCCCAGAACTCCAGTTATGAATTTTCGAAGTTCCGCAGCTATTCAGCAATTTTCCTGCGTTTTGCTTACGAAAATCTCCCTCCAAAACTCATTCTCTTCAACTCTATCACATTCCAAACAGCCCCTTATTGTATCTCTTCACTTCCAAGCATTATTATAACTTGAGCAACACATCCCATCGCCGAAGTGTGATTTCTGGAACGTTACTACAACAATCCTCTTTGCAAACTTGCAACTGATCCTCTTCCAAGACCCAAGGCTACTCAACTGACAACTTCGCATCACACCAGCAGAGCTGACACATCGCAATTTCCAATTTTCTTCTCCTACAAATAATCACCGAATACCTCTAATCATCTTCCTTCAAGATGTTCCAACTTAATTACCAGTCAAATCTTAATTCCAAGCCACCTTCAATTCGGGAAACAACAAATTCCCACAACGCTTGCACTGTTGCCAACAACAGCCTACTGAATCAATCGGCTTACAACTGAAACATCACCAAGAAGCCAAACTTCTCCCTCACTTGTCTCAATCCAACACCTGCAACAAACAACCAAGTACCGACAGTGATTCACTCACATGTCGCGTACCAAGGAGTAAAATGCCGACAATATACAACTGTCGCGCAACTCGACTGACTCAACAATTGGCCGGACGGACCGACCTGCTCTGATACCACTATTGTAACACCCTTCTAAACCCCACGGAATTTAATAAAATAATTCAGAGTAAAACATGAACACAAGGGTGCCACAATTACAATTAACACAAATTTTATCATAAATCCATTGTCATGCTTTCACTAAGGAACATTTCATTATAACTCATAAACATCTCATGTTACACAGCGGGAAATTCATCAACTGGATAGCATAACATCATCTATGCAATATTCCACATAATTTAATACATTCACAACACGATAGAGTATCATCATAAACTCTAAACTAGCGTTCCCCCAGTGTTACAATATCAGAGCATGACACCTGACGCTACACTAATACACTGACTTATGAGCTAATCCTCACCAAGTCGAAAGCAGCTATCCTCAATCTGAAAATGTCAACAGTAAGGG
Organism: Vicia villosa; assembly: GCF_029867415.1. NCBI lineage: Eukaryota > Viridiplantae > Streptophyta > Magnoliopsida > Fabales > Fabaceae > Vicia > Vicia villosa. Next base: position 2,147,790 of record NC_081182.1, on the reverse strand, counting down.
TGAGTCTCATCACAGTTAACAAATGTTATTGCATCTTAAATAACAACACATCATAGTTATATTATTCACCCAATTTCATCATATTCAGATTATCAGGAACATCCATCGTTTACACAAACGTTAACAGAACACATCTTGCAAGCAGACAATCATACTCAACATTAATTCAACAAACACACAACCAACACATCATCAATATTTATAACACTGGAATACTTCCAATCATGTTATAAAAGTATGCATATGTATGAACTGACACTATGCATGTGGTACCAACATCATCAATGGAATAACCCATGACCGATCCAACATCATCCAGATACGGCCCTGCCAGCACAGATTCCACACAGTGGGAATCATGCCCTTCACTGATCCAACACACCCTTATGGATACAGTATCATCAATGCACATGAATGAATGCAACATATACAACATACTTATACCATCGTCAAGTCTAATGAGTAACATCATCAAATACTCACTTCATCATCATCATTAACATCATCATTATCATCAAAGTATGTTTATATACATTAGCATCATTCAATACAATCAATCATCATCATCATCATCATCATCATCATTAAAGAACATACATGTGTCCACATCAATCATCATCATCAATAAGAAGAACACACATGTACCCACATCATTCCAAAACAAATCAATCAACATCATACAATTCTCTACAAATCATCACATCATAACGTTTTCAAAACAACATCTTATATTGTCACATTTCATCATATATGTCAACAATACATCATCCAATCAAACAAATCGTCACATGATTAATATTTCAACATAGCATGTATTTAACACATCTCCTCACATATATGTACAATACATCATTCATCAAGAAATAAAATCATATTTAAAAATAATTGGATTCACACCTCATTTCATCATTTAAACACGTAGGCTATCTCATAAGATTCATCGTGCTCGAAACGGCACTAAAAACGGACCTACGATTCGAAAGTTACACATCAATTAACTTTTCTGATAAAACAATTATCGCTACAGCACGCGGCGCAACCAAGGTTCACGGCGCGACCTGAACTACACAGACACGTTCGCGGCGCCAACCTATGCACGCGGCGCGATACGAGAAAACAAGTACGCCTTCGCGGCGCTAACACAGGTACGCGGCGCGACCTGTGCGTATCACAAATTCCTGGCATTCTGCCCACCTGTTCGCGGCGCCAACCCTGTGCACGCGGCGCGAACCGGCGATTTCAGAAACCCCAACCTGCAGAAAACAGCATTCTACACATTCCAATTCACCCAATTCATACCAGTACGAATCTAGGAAAATAGAATGCACAAACAACACGAAAAACACCTCATAATACATCAATTACACATCAATTGAGATCATAACAACATAGATATCATGGATTCAAACATAGGGAAAACATAGGGATCAAACACCATACAATTCTACCCAATCCCTAAATCTATCATATAATCCAATTGACTCAACAACATCCCTAATCAATATTATTATCCAAGAATACGATAATAGATGATAACCGGAGAGTCCCCCCTTACCTTAGCCAAGAGCTCTTGATTGGTCTCTCCCTCCATTGCTCCTCTTCACGTACTCGCTTTCCAATCCCTCCTCTCTTCTGCTCTGCTTTTCACGTTCCTTTCCCTTATTCCCAATTCTTATTATTTTATAAAATAAACTTTAATTGGAATAAGACCTTTACTAACATAACACCCCCTCATTCCTTAACATCACACATGGCCCAATAGCCCATCTCATAACTCTTTCCAAATAATTCCACAAACCACCAATAATTCTAATTATTAATTAAATTTCCATTTAAATTAAAAATTAAAATATACGGGTGTTACATATAGGACCCCATATATCCATGTGCACAATATCAAAACAGTTAGAAGTGTTAGATGTACTTATAGGAAAAGAGAGTTTGCATTGCTTGGCCAAGTGGCATGTGTTACAAATAGTTTTCTTATTAAAGGCAATGTCTTGAAATTGTTTAGACATGCTGTGTAAAACATCAACAGAAGGGTGTCCTAGTCTATAATGCCATAAGGTATTATCATTGCAATCAGAATTGACAAGGCTAGCAGAATAGCAGTTATTAGCAGTGCATTGTGTGACCGGATTCTTGTGAAGAATGTAGAGATTATGAAGCTGTATCACAGGTCCAATCATCTCCTTGGTACACACATCCTGGATTTGGCAGGAATCATGTAAAAAAGAGACAGTCAATTGTGATGTTTTGCACAGTTTTAAGATAGAGATTAAGCTAAATTGAAAAGATGGGATGAAGAAAACATGATGCAACATAAGATTGGGAGCCAAGTTAATATTGCCACAGAATTTAGCAGAAATAGAAAAACCAGTAGGCAAATTAATAGACATAGGTGTTATGGGATATATATCAGAAAAACACTGAATGTATGGGCAAACATGATGTGATGCACCAGAATCCAAAATCCACATAGAAGGGTTGTTAAATATACTACCTGTTTGCAAAATACCTGAAATCAAAGCTTTGTCCTCCTTGGGTTGTTGGTTGTCTTTACGAGATTGCTGGAGAAGCATGACAAGATGTTGGTAGTCTTCTTTGGATATTCCCATATCCTTGTTGTCATTGGCAGTTTTAGTTGGCTGATTAGGCTTTGTATCAGCATTAGATTTGTTGTTTTTGTATCCAGGAGGAAATCCGTGTTTGAAGTAGCAGGTGTCGATTGTGTGGTTTGTTTTGTGGCAATTGGTGCAGAACATGGTAGGTTTAGATGAACCTTTGGCTTTATTTCGTGAAGCATTGTTGTTATTGGTGTTGGCATAAAGGATTGTGGATTGTGTAGCCGTGGGATTGGGGATTTCTTGTTGAGCAATGAGAGAGTATACACGGCTGATATTGGGAAGAGGATCAAGGAGAAGAATTTGAGTGCGAATGTTGTGATACGAATCATTGAGACCTTTCAAGAAGCATGTAACATACTCCATATGCTTGTAATTGCGAACGGCTTTGGCGAGATCGCAAGTACAGGGTGTAAGGAAAGAACAAGAAGGGGTGGGGCGTAAATCTTCGAGCTCATCCCAAAGAATTTTCATAGCAGTAAAGTAAGCAGATAAAGAACGGTCGCCTTGTTGTATTGAATGTAATTCGCGAAGAAGATCGGAAAAACGGAAATGATTACCTTTCGTAAATCTTTCGCGTAAATCCTCCCAAAGATCGAAAGCTGAATCAAAGCAGATGGTACTCTGGGCGATATGAGGGGAAAGAGTTCTGTTGATCCATGACAGAACAATGCTATTGGCACGTTCCCATTGTTCATAATTGGGATCGGAGAATGGCGGTTTCTTGAGCTTTCCGTTGATGAAAGAGATCTTGTTCTTGGATGTAAGAGCACGTCGCATAGACTTACTCCAGTTATGATAATTGTTGTCATCAAGTGATGGAGCAACGATCGTAGCTCCGGGATTTTCACCAGGATGTATGTAAAAGGGATTACTAGGATTAAGATTGGATTCTGAACTGATGTGTTTTGGGCTCTTTTTAGGGCTTGATTTAGGGGTAGTTTTGGGGGTAGATTCATCGTCGGAAGCCATGGCTGATTGAAGAAAGGCAGAAAGATTGAAAAAGAAAGGAAAAAAATGCAGTGTTTAGAAGTGACAAAGATGCGGAAGGAAGAAGAAGGTAAAGTGGTTATGGTCTTCTGATACCATATTACAATTGTTAGAATTGTATTGGCTGAGCCATATTTTTGAATTGGATAAAAGCGCTGAAATTGATTAGTGTATCTTGCTGTGCAAATAGATAGTACACATAGATATATATGATTACAAGTGGGCCTGAACTAACATATGCCTAAGGCCCACAGAAGAGACTAAAGACCCAATAAGGCAATTATTCTAATACGGGCTTCCTCCAAATCTTTTCCCTTTGACTCTCTTCCCATTCTTCTTCCCTGTTTTTTTCTGCAAAAGGATTTAAGACTCTGTTTGTTATTAATTCTTTTCTTCTGCAAAACAAAATCAAACTTGAAATCAAATTGTTTAAAGTTTGTGAGAACAATCTAAGAATAGGATTTGAATGATCATGATTTAATTGTGTTTAATTTCGATCTTTCTGAATCTGCAAAGGAAATTTGGAATTTCCAATTCGTGGCATGGTCGCTGCTGATTCGCGTGGGGCTGTCATGTGTGATGCGAAACGAGATCGGATTCGTCTTTCTTTCGGTTCCAACTTCCTTTTGATTTGAGCTGTAAAAGAAAACATCAACAGTGAAATTATGATATGTTAATGGTGACATCCTTTGAAGTTTATATGACAAATATTGTTAGATTAATCTAATATTAATAAAAAAATGCAAAAAGTGTTTTAATGTATGGTTTAGAATTGGTTTAGAGGTTGGATATTGGTTTTGATGTGGTTTTACAACGGAGATGTTTGGATATTGGTAATATTCACAGGTTTTTTATATGAAAATAGTGGAAAATATGTATAAGTTCTATGTGTGAGAATGAATGGGTAGAAAGTGTTGTTCGTAAAAAAAAGGGTTAGGGTTGGAAGTTGTTAGTGGTGAATTACGATGATGGAATGGTGTAATAAGGCTGCCGTGACTTTGGTTTACCGTGTGGGAGAACAAGGGTTTTACTCGAAAGCACACCATTTGAGATTATGAGTATTATGTGTTCGTCATTCTCCCTTCGGAGTTATCATGCTTTATCACCGAGAGTTTGGCATCACAAGCAAAGAAAACATGTTAGAGCGAGAGCAAATGAATTTTTTAGAGACAAACATATCCAATGCATCATTATTATAGTTCAAAAACAAACAAGTATGACATATAAGCAGTATTGAATCAAAAGAAGAAAGACTACGCATGAACATGCACGATGATATAAAGATTGTCAATGTTAAGGAGATTCTCTCTGTATGGACTTATTGCTTCATAAGATCCGTTGAGTCGAAGGAGAACTTCAACTCTAGCTTGCAGGTGTGAATGTGATAACCTTTGCATCTATTAAGTCTTGAATCTTGTCTCTGAATGGCTGACAATCATCAACCGAATGGCCCAGTGCCAAGAGTTGTAAGTATCTAGCTTTAGGGATTTGATTGTGATGGGCTTAAAGATGCCATCTGTCTCGATAAGTTTTGAAAGTCAGAATGAATCGTACGTTAGATTATATCTGAATTTGAAATGTTGTCGAGACAGATGGCATGTTCATGTGTTTATCTCGCAGGTACATCTTCTCGAGTACGACATGTTTGCGCGTTGGTGTGTATATCCTAATGAGAGATTTTCATTCCCTAGCAGAGTCGCCAGTTCTGTAATACGGTGAACTGACTTTTATATCGAAATGTTGCGGATAGCAAGAGTCGCCACCGACTTTTATTTTATCCAATTGGAAAGGCAAAAAGAACAGGAAAGACCTTTGAAAGATTTTGAGTTCAGGGGTAGGTTATACAAAGGGAAGGTGTAAGGCACCCTTTGCATCCATGGTTATCCATGGGCTCTTAATTGTTTAGCTCACTTTTGACTTGTTTTGAAATGTTTGAAAAAAGTAGTGTGTGAATAAGAAAAGATTCGTTTAAGGACTTTAGCTTGTAAATAAGTAGCCTTGTTTTGAAGGTATTTGAAAATGAGTTGGAAAAGATTTTGAAGTTTGATTTGAATGTGAGCAACCAATTAAGAACTACCTACCCTAAGTTTGTCTTTCTTGTTCTTTAAGTCTTTCGGGCGAAAGGATCTATCCATACCATGGGAGGGCAGGAAGTCTTTCAATTGGATGTGCGGGTCATCGAAGGGTCATCGAGAATAATCATTCGCCATAAGACTTTCCCTACCATGAAGAAGGCAGGTAGTCTAAGGGAAGGATATAATAGTCATTTCATCTTTTTAGGCATCATGCGAGGATACCTTAGCAATTTGGGACAATCGTTTTATAAGGCAACCTCGAGGGAGTTTCAATAACTTTGAAGGCGACAGGCAGCATTGCTTTAGGTATCATCGGAATCGAGGGACTTGACTATTTTTAGGCAACAGAATTAAGGCAACCAATTAATAAGGCAACAAGAGGGATTACCCTAAAGGTGTGTGGGTGCACCAATCATGTGGTTAACTTCAATGACATTTATCTTATAAGTTAGTGATCTAGGTTCAGTTAATAATCTTGCACTCCCTAGGATTACTAACCACGCAGTTAATATTACGGAAATATTACGGAAATTAAAGGCAGAAAATAAATGTCCTACGCTATTACAATAAACACCTGCGGGGATGAGGGAAATTAAAACAGAAAACAAGAAATATAAATAATTAATATAATTATTTTGATCCCGCCCTGATCATCCTCGAACCTTGATTGAGACTCTGATCATTTGAGAAAATAACAGAAAATAAATAGAAGTGAGTGTAAGAGGGATTCATTGACTTTGAATAATAACCCTAATTTACTAAAAAGAGGCAAAGAAAAATAAAATGTTATTTAAACAAGGAAAGTAGAAAACTTAGCTTTTTTGGTCAGGTAAGGCGCGTAGTCGGAGACAATCTTGAGGTAACCCTGAAAAGTAGGCATGAAGAAGAGAAGTGTTAGTGCATTTAATCCCAAAAGGAAAATAAAAATCAATGAATGGGATTAAACAAACCCTAAAAGGTTAATCAAAGGTCGACCAGATAGATAAGCAAAAATAAAATTTAATAATTATAGGGTTAACGGGCAACATACAGTGATTAGTTATCATGCTAAAACCAGGGTTTTAAAGTATAAAAACATTTAATTAGCCTCGAAATAAATATTAATTAAAAAAACTTAATAAAATTATTATTGTAAAAGAAACTTTGATATTATGGGAAAAATCAAATTTTTGATTAAATAAAATAAATGGTTATATAAAAGTAATTTGTTTAAATAACATAACTTTAATAAAAGAGAAAAATGAAAGAAAGAAAACAAACAAATAAATAAATAAAGATTTATGTAATTAAAAAAAAGAATAAGTAAAAAAAAGTTTAGAGGAACTTAGCTCAATCTGGTGTGTGAGCTTCTTGAGGGTATATGGCAGATGATCGTTCCTGAGCCCTTAGATCTGGCGCTGTGTATAGGGGTGATCGCGGTGCGGTTTGGGCGGTTTTGACAAAAAAAATCATCCGAACCGCAAGAGAAAAAATCGTGCGGTTTGGTTTGGTTCGGTTGGCTTTTAAAAAAAATCCGAACCAAACCAAACCAACCTAATGCGGTTTGGTTCGGTGCGGTTGGTTCGGTTTTTTAGAAATATTTTATTGAACCATTCATATACATATAGATGATAACGAAACTTTGTATTTAGACATTCATACACTATTAAATAACAACAAAACCCGTCATATTTTGACAATAACTTTCTATTTAATATGTAAAAATTAAATTAGACAAAAGTGGAATAATAAACATAAAATAATAGTATAAACCAATATAAAAATTATTAGAATGAAACACAAAAATAGAAGATACGAGAGATTAGTGAAGGTGAAAAAGAAAAAACAAAAGAGTTGAGAGATTAGAGAAGAAGATGTGCGATAAAAACGAGACTGAAATAGGGAACATTTGCCTAAAAATGAGAAGGTGAAAAAGAAAGAATATAAGAGAGTAGAGATTATAGAAAAAGAGGGAAAATGTATGTGGCAAAGAAGACGCGATAATGCTATTAGAGATTTGAGAAGATCGAGACTAAAATCATTTGTAAGGATGAGAAAATTGTTCGTAATCATAAGGTTAAAGTATTATAGATTTAAGTTTGGGTTGGATGTGAGTTAAGTAAAAGTTAGGTTGTAACATAATGCGGTTTGATTCGGTTTGGTTCGGTTTATAAAATACAAACCGCAAACCAAACCGAACCATGCGGTTTTGTTAAAAGATGACCCAAACTAATCCGAACCAAATGCGGTTTTTTGCGGTTTCGGTTTGGTTTGGTTTGGTTTGCGGTTTTCTATTGGGTTGGTTTGGTTTTGATCACCCCTAGCTGTGTAGATCTAGCGGTAACAATAGGAGAGTGCTTCATGGTCCTGCGTGGAGTTGTAGGCACTGGATCCTGTGGAGAATTCTTGTAAAAAATTAAGTTAGGCACCTGGGGCTCGAACCCAGGACCTTCTAGCTGCAATTCAACATCACTTGCCAAATGGACTGTATCAAGTTAGCTGTAAACAAAATGCATTGAATAAAATTAATAACAAACTATTAAATTAATAGAAAAAGTCAAAGACAGCCAGAACTGGGCCCCATGGATACGCGTGCGACCAATTATAGTTGGGGAGAGAAAAAAGCATTGGCTGACCGGCCAATGAACTTGCGTTTGTATGGAGAGAGAGTTTGACTTTGATGACCAGCACACAAGAAAGCTCCACGCGTGAAGGTCAAAGGTCCAGATTCCTATTCACTGTCTTCCCCAGATCACCTGCGGATTTTGTCACGTTTTCACCTGCGCTTTTTGTTGCAGATTTTCCTTTGATTCTAAAACAGCCATGGCCAACCTTCGACACCTGCAAAACGACGATCAAACAAAACCAAAAGCGGCCCAGATCCTTTAATTAAAGGATTGCGAGTTCATTGGGAATGTTAGTTTAATCCAAAACGGTCGGCATCCATGAAAACGAATGTGAAGTTTCTCCATGCCCTAGTAATGGCAAGTCACGGATTCGGTGCCCAAGCTTCATTCCAGACGTTCATTATTGCTCTAAACATTACCAAGAACTCAAAGAAACCGTTAACTGAGATTAATATGCAAGGAATCGCGAGATATGAGAATCACAATATATGCATGAATATGTTAATCGTGAACTCGAATTTTTACGTACCTTCCATTGTGATTCATGGTTCAAACCTATCTTATGATGCCTCTGGAGACCGATGGGAAGAAGATTATGCTTTGATAATGGTTGTATGGATGAATACGAGTCCCTCACTTTTTTGCAAATTTCCACACTTCTTAGGGTTTTCTTGGAGGCTGCTCCCCTATTTTTTTCTCCCTTGGCACGTGAATCAGTTAAATATATATAATAGAGGAGATTAGGTCAAGAAACTTGGAGAGAAATCAAATCTTTAATGAGATGGAAGTTGAAAATATTTGATTGAAGTTTTGTATCAAATCTTGCTTGTTTTTGGCTCATCACACTTCTTGGCTTTCTTTCACGTATTGCCTTGGTCTATATGGCTAATATCGGATTGATTTTGATTCACTTTTAATCCTTTACCAATTTTATTTTTTGATTTATTTGATTTATCTTGAATTTAAATAAGTAAATTCAAAATAAAAGAAAATACGATCAACAAAATAAATGTGAATGGATATGGGCATCTTGGATGATAAAAAAGGAGTTATGTAAATTAATTCCATCATTTTTATATTTTACTTGATTTATTTAGTTTTTTAAATGAATAAAACCCAAATAAAATAAGTAAATATCATAAGAAATGGATGAGAGAAAATATAGGTCCTTATTTAGCTCCTCTTCATGTTTGAATCCAATTTGAATCAAAGAAATATGAGCCCATTTCAAGTTTTGGTCAATATCTTCTCCATGCATTTCTTCAAAATTTTCCGACTTGCAACAACCATATCTCACTCAATTTTTATGGTATGGAAAGGTTGTAGGACTTTTTGGAAAGGTCAAGTTGTCATCTAAATAATCCTTTTGATTTCATCTTCATTGACATTTCCATGTTCATGTACATTTCTTTGCACAAAGATGACTTTTTCTTGACTTTTAGAAGGACCTGTAATGTTTTGGCTCATACCTCTCAAACGAAGCATTTTTGGCATTGTCATGTGAGAGATAAAATTGTAGAGAATTCAATTTACTTCAAATTGAGCTTTGGATGGGAAAATTCTGATGTTCCATGTGAAAGTTATGGCCGGTCAAAGTTCAGTTGACTTTTAATTCCAAAACCCTAATTTAGAAACTTTGAATTTTGATGATTTTGGAGCTTTTCTTGATGAATCATGATCAATCCTTGATCAAATGATGAATGATACTTCATAACGAGGATGTTGACCAAAAATCGAGAATTTTGACTGTACTTTCACCATAGTTGACTTTTAGGTCAAACTGGTCGACCATTGATCGTTTGGGCCATTGGATGCGCAATCTTTTGAATCAGAGCTTGAAAATTGGCATGAGGATCATTTGAATCATATGATAGGCCATGGAGTCCATTGGAGGCATCAGAACCTCACTTTTCTTTGAGAAATGGAAAACCCTAGTTGGAAGGCTGTTGTTTATGAGAGTGTATACTCAGTCGAGTATTGAGACTTTGATATACAAATGAGCTTGAGTATGAAAATGTAATGGGCAAATTTTGGGGTATGACACCGTTAATATTCAAAATTTTGATCAGTAACTTAATGTTTCCGATAATATTCAAAATTTTGATCAGTAACTTTGTGCTCACGTTAATATTCAATATTTTAATCAATAACTCCGTGCTCCAGTTAATATTCAATATTTTGAATATTAACGGGATACATGTTCACTCGCACTGGGACCTGTGTGGTACACTCATTTGTTTTAATATTAAATATTTTGATCAATAAATATTATTTTTCCGTTAATATTTAATATTTCGATCAGTAACTTCATGTTTTCATCAATATTTTTGTTTTGGAATTATTTATAAATGTGTTAATATTTTTGTTATTATTCAACATTTAATTAAATGTGTTAATATCAGTACCATATGCACGTACCATATAATTACTCGTGTGTATATTTAATAGTCAATAGATCTAATATATTTATTTTATTTGATAATCTCTAAAAAAAATCATTAATATATATATATATATATATATATATATATATATATATATATATATATATATATATTTATATATATATATATATATATAACTTTCAGATTTTATATTTTAAATAATTTAGTAGTATTAGTAAGAAATCTTATTAAAGTGAAAATAGAAAATAGTAGTTAGTTTAATTATGCATTTTTTATCAAAAAAAAATCCATACAATATATAAAAGCAATGATATACCTAAAACACTTTATTAAATATTTTCTTATAATATAATACATTATCTTTCGTAATCTTAAATTTTTAATGCATTTCACCCATCTTATTTTATCCCTCATTCTATTAGTATTTACATAGAAATAAAAACAAAATTATATAAACAAAAGAGTTTATTATTTTTTAAAGAAATATATATTTTTCCGTCAATATAGGTTAAACATTTGAAAATATAATGTTATGTGTCAATGTGAAAATGTTATCTAGTATTTTTATAAGTAACGTTATGTTGTCCTTAATATTCAATGATTAGTGATAATAAAATAATTAATAATATTTCATATTATCATATAATTTTGATATTATTTAATTCATAAATTATTTATGTATTTATTATAGATCACAATACTATACTTTATAATCATATCAAAAACTAAACAAAACAAAACAATTATATACTTTATATTCGTCACTAAACAACACTAATAAAAAACTTAACCTTCTTTTTAAGAGAAATTAAAAAATAATAAGATAAATTGTGTATGAGTTGACTAGTATTGTCGAGAAATAACTATTTACTAAAAATAACTATTTACTATAATTGTTTAAAATTAATTGAGTAATTTAATATTTTTGAAAATTGAAGATAATATTAATTCAATTTGTATATTTAAAAGATTACAAATATATTCAATTCTATAATTTAATGTTATTAATTGATAAATTTTTCCTTAAAAAATTATTTAATATGATTGATTAGAATTAATTATGTAAAACAACGATTGATTAAAATTAATATGATTGACTTTTTCTTTCCTCAAAATGAAATATTTATTAAAAAATATGAGGTATAACTTGATGACTTTTAAACTTGATTTTCATTGCAAAAAAATTAAGTGGGAGTAAAAAGTCGGTGTTATGTCTAAAAAAGGGCAAGGAAAATTAAATAAATAAGTATTTATGACTCTTAACATAACATATTTATATAGTTTAAATAATATAATAAAAATAAATATTAAAAAATATAAATTAAAAATTAGAGTAATATTTATGATAATTAATTTAAATGATTGTAAGTAATTTTTTTATAACTAATATGGTAATTTTTTATTTTATAACTAATATGGTTATTTTAAAAAAAAATTAGAGTATATATAAGTAAGCATTATATAGAAGTTGAAAGGTTAGCTGAATAACAAAACACGCGCCTATAATTTTTTTTTGTATTTAAATAATATTTAGATCACTATTTTTATAAAAATATTTGTTCCCCGTTTATAAAAATAACATTGTCTATATTTTATTTTTTATATAAAATAATTTTTATATAATGTTTAATAATTTATTTTTAATTGAATGTAACATATAATATTTTTAAACAAGAAAAATGAAATATATCGTAGATATTAGAAAATATTAAAAATAACAAATTTATTATCATTTAAAAATAAAAAAAAATAAAAAGGAAACAAATCAAATGCATATTATATTATTGTTTCGTCGTTGTTTATCAAAATATAACACATAATAGCAAGTTATTTGCAATCTTATCTCCATCCACTCATAAAATCATGTTGTGTCTCCCTAAATATTTTTGAAAAATCAAATTTATAAATATTTATCCATTTTAGAGTTTAATGTAGCAATAATAATAATTTTACAAATAGAATTCTCAACTCAACAATTGAAACAAAAAATTATATTTTATGTCTATCTTATTTATAATTTAAATTAGTTGAATAATAACATAAAAGCAATACCTTTTTTTTCCGTTTATTTTTCTTATTTTCACTTTTTTTATTTATTTTTGATTTGGATTTTGTGGAGAATATTTTTTATTTTATTTATTTAAAGTACAATATAATTTATTTAGGTTAAAAAATTTATAAATAAATAGTTTGAAATTAACTAAATATATAGTTTATTAATGATTAAATCGTGATTATGCTCTTTTTTTGATCTGTAACATATATAGAAATAATAAAACAAATCAAAATTCATTAGATATAATGGATTAAATTTTATTTATTCTTTGTTTTACTCTTTTTTTTTTCTTCTTTAAATTCTATTAAAAAAATCTATCAACAACAACTGAGACCCAAAATCACTGCAATTCCAGAAGAACGGGAAGAACCGATCAACACACCGCAATTCCAGAAGAACGGGAAGAACCGATCAACACACCGCAATTCCAGAAGAACGGGAAGAACCGATCAACAATAGAGTGAGTTGAAAAGACGGACTTATAATTCCAGAAGAACCGGAAGATTGGAACCGGAAGAACCGTTCAACAGTAAAGTTGGAAAAATGGGACTTATAATTACAGAATAACCGGAAGAACCGAACAGTAAAGTTGAAAGTTGGAAAGATGGGACTTACAGTAAAGTTGAAAGTTGGAAAGATGGGACTTTTAATTACAGAATAACCTGAAGAACGTTCAAAAGTGAAGAACGTTCAAAAGTAAAGTTGGAAAGACCAGATTTATAAAAGTGGAATCATTTCTAAGGTAGAAAACCAACGGAACCGTTCAACAATAAGATCAAAACAACATAAAAAAATGAAAATGAAAACTCATTAAAACCAAAACAGTAACAAACAAACCACGTCAATGAATTGAACCACATCCAATCACTGTATAATTTATCTATTCTCTTTTCATCCTATTACAAAAATTAATTGCACTCTGATTACAAAAATGGTACTTACATCTGTATTAACCTCTATTTCTTACGTTGTACTTACAAAAATGACAGAAATCAAATAAAAATAATGATTTGAAAACCCTGATGGCAGTTTTTCCCTTGTTTAGATGAGTTTTGATGAAAACCCTAACAAAGTACATAAATGTAGAAAATTAAACCAAGACGTTAGTTGGTTTGTTCCGATGATGCTTGATCTCATTCCACCATCGTATCTAAACAACATAAGACCAAAATAATAGAATATAAGAAAAAAACTCATCAAAATCAAAACAATAACAAACAAACATACCTGATGAGTTTTGTTGAAAACCCTAGCAAAGTGCATAAATGTAGAAAATCAAACTAAGATGTCAGTTGGTTTGTTCTGATGTCGTTTGATCTCATTCTAAACAACATAAGACCAAAATAATAGAATATAAGAAATAAAACTCATCAAAATCAAAACAATAACAGATTACAAAAATTGCACTTTCATCTGATTATAAAAATTATACATAATTTTTTAAACAGGCCACAAGTTTGGCCATGTTTAAGTATTTTGTGCGAAAGAAAATGATATAGAGAAACACGTATGAAGGGTTATAAATATTAGAGTCGTATGAAGGGTTATAAATATTAGAGTCATAATGAATTGGATGGTTGAAAGATTAATGGGTACATAGTAGTTAACTTTTCATTTGTGTAACCGTTGCATGTGTAATGGCTGGAAAGTGGAAGGTTGAGGGAAGTAAATATCAGTAATTGGTGGAAGGTGGAGGGAGAGAAGTTGAGAAATCAGCAGCAATGTGGAGGCTCCAGAAACAAAGTTGAAGGATAAAATTCTCTTCTCACATGAAGCCACTTGGCAGAACCACATAGAAAGTTCAAAAAGATAGAACTTTCTTATATTATAGATTTTCTTACAATCAAAAGAAAAGAGAAATATAATATTAGGTGTAAAAAAAATTAAATAATAGAGAATAATTAATATATGTGGATTCATATTTAAATGCATATCTACATAAAGATATTGTTCATATTGTCCTTAAATAAACATTTTAAAATCTGAACCATTAATTTAAATCCTACGGATACTATTAAAAGTTCTCGTTTCTCATTATAACAAAAGTTATCATTTGATATGTTCTATATATATATATATATATATATATATATATATATATATATATATATATATATATATATATATATATATATATATATATATATATATATATATATATATATATATATATATATATATGATGTATCATATGAGAATGACATTTTTATATGAGAATATGATAATGAATCTGAACCATTAAATTTTAAAATAAATGGTGGAGATTAAGAGGAAATCTGTTTTTATCTCTCCTTCATATATATATATATATATATATATATATATATATATATATATATATATATATATATATATATATATATATATATATATATATATATATATATATATATATATATATATATATCACGTGTTTGGATTGAGATAGGATATGATACATATATCATATCTTGTCTCTTATCATGCGCACCAAACAGGCCCGTACTCTCTAAAATATATCACAACACCTACAAAACTTTACAATTTTAAAATATCATAATTTCATATGTTTATTTTTTACATTCAAATTCTAAATATAATCATCACTCACAACAAAATAATACAAACTCAAGTGAAAACACTTGGTTATTATGAGAAATGAGAACAATGAATCACGACCATTAAATTTTGATTTGTTTATTTTAATGGACTTGATTGGTTTCTCTTTCTATGATCCTTAATACTACCCCGGTCTCATTTATAAGAAAAGATTCCTTTTTTAGATACTTTGAATAAATAATGTATCTGGACAATATATTGTCTAGATACATTATTTATTCAATGTATCTAAAAAGAGAATCTTTTCTAATCCACTTCATTAAAATCAACAAATCAAAATTTAATGGTCGTGATTCATTATTCTCATTTCTCATAATAATCAAGTGTTCTCACTTGAGTCGTCGCATATATATATATATATATATATATATATATATATATATATATATATATATATATATATATATATATATATATATATATATATAGGACGTATCATATGAGAATGACATTTTTATATGAGAATATGATAATGAATCTAAACCATTAGATTTTAAAATAAATGGTGGAGATTAGGAGGAAATCTTTTTTTATCTCTCCTTCATTATTTTAAATATATATATATATATATATATATATATATATATATATATATATATATATATATATATATATATATCACGTGTTTGGATTGAGATAGGATATGATACATATATCATATCGTGTCTCTTATCCTGCGCACCAAACAGGCCCTTAGTCTCTAAAAATTATCACAACACCTACAAAATTTTACAATTTTAAAATATCATAATTTCACATGTTTATTTTTACATTCAAATTCTAAATATAATCATCACTCACAACAAAATAATACAAAATATAAATTTAAATAAATTTTAAACCAAATTTAATTGCAAACAGGAGAATACTTGTTTCAGATAAGGTTTGAATAAGATCTAATTATATTTTAATTCTGAATTTTATAATAAAAAAATCATGAAAACGGCGTCGTTTTGTGCGGAAAAAAAAAGAGTATGCATTTGAACCACCAGTTCACTGGTTTTTTCCGGTTTTGGCCGGTTCTCACTGGTTCAATATCATATCTGGTCCAACAATCAGACCAGATCGGTGATCCCTCCGGTTTCCGGTCTGACCGGTCCGACCGGCCGGTTCTGTCCAGTTTTTAAAACACTGCTTTTTCTTACTAACAAGCATTTTTCTTCATTTTTATTGACACTTGTTTATGTAACAATAATTTATTTTACATATGACAAAATGTGGAGCGTTGAATTTGACATTTTAAGGAAAAAAAGTTTTCGAAGTGGGTTTAGTTTTATCTATCTTATATTTATATGGTAAATGGTTGAATGTGTGAATTTAAATTAGAAGTAGTACATTACGAGTCTGTTTGGTAAGACAAAAAGAAGAGCTTTTAGCTTTACAGCTCGTATTAATAAAAAAGCTCTGTTTGGTAACTCTATTTAAGCTTTTAGCTTGTAGCTTTTTTACTAGCTTTTAGCTTTTTTTTCAAAAGCTATTTGAAGTAGCTTTTGAGCTTGTAGCTTTTAGCTTGTGAGTTTTTCTTCCATTAATACCCTTATTATTTTAACTAAAATATATTATTACCCTCATTAATTAAAATGCCATTAATGACATTTTGTATCTATCAGCTAATGAAACAGCTAATTTACCAAACACTCACATTAACTTATCAATTATCAGCTACCAGCTATCAGCTACCAGCTACCAGCTATCAGCTATCCGCTAGTTTTACCAAACAGAGTCTACAAATAAGTAGTCTAGATATGGTTGGCGTCAATTTTATATTTATTTTTATGATTAATTGACTTTTTTTTTACACAAAAATTAATTGACATATTTAAACATTGTATTTCACATATTATTTGATGAAATGACTATTATACTAGATGATGTGGCAAATTTACTTCACTTTTTTATTATGGATGATTTTTACACTCTGCAAGCGTATAGAAATACATTATGAGAAAACATATTAGCCATGGAGTTTTGGGAGATAGCTATTGAGAAAATTAGAATATGGAAAGAAAAGACCATGGTGTCTGATTAGACAAGGTTAGGTGTATGGGTAACTTGTTAGGTAGACTTGGACTAGCATGCTTTAGTATGTTGTTGGGACATACTTGCTTATGTTGGTAAGGTGTATTATTTTTGCAGACAAGAGTTACACTTTTGTAAAAAAATAAATATTACATAATGTATTGTTAGGGCGCGGTTGTTCTAGTTACAGTATGTGTGAAACTTATATATGTGTTGACACCTGCATACGTTATATGAAATCCATGTAAAATTCACAGATAGTGCCTCCCATTTGACAAGATATCTCTGACGTGATATAGAAATTAATAATTTTTTTTTGCTTTATGCGCTATGGTTCCTAGGGGAATGGGGCCCTAGTAATCCAAAGTTCGTGCTGAGAGGTCATGGCTCTGGCCAAGAATTGTTCCCACTAGGAATCGAACTCGGTATTCCCCGAATCTTCGTTCTTAGCAGGAGCTCGTTTACCACTCGAGCCCAATTGCTTGGTTAGTGATCAGTGGTTTTTACACGTTTATTTACCGTTGATTTTAGTCGTCTTTGCTTTATATTATCAATTATTTTACTTCATTCTTCTACATTTTATGCTTTGGTTGTGTATTGTACTATTTGCAGGCTCAAAGGAATAAATCGAGACAAATCAATGCGAAAAGGTACAACAAGCGGAGTTTTTAAGGAAGTGAAAAATCATGCTACAGGAGGCCTCACGCGACCACCCATGTAACCTGACACCGACCATGTTAGGATGAAGGGTGGCCAAGAAAATACAAAAGAGATGAAAGTCGCGGGGCTGACACGGCTCGTGTTAGCAAGTGTGAGATCTGGAAATTTTCAGCATGTTTCTCACCGTGACAGGCGTGTAGTATTTTGATCATAACTAGAGCTTTGTGACTCGGAATGACGCGGTTCCGGTGGCAAAATTTCGCTAACGAAAAGGGCTACAAATTTTCTGAAGAACTCAAAGCCAAATTCTGAAGTTAAGGGCTGACACGGCCCGTGTTACCTAACACGGGCACTCGTGTCAGCAATGCTGGGAGTGATTTCGAATATTTAAGTTCAGAGGGCCAACACGGCCACCCGTGTTGCCTGACACGGGCAGTGTTGGGTAAAACGCTAATTTTGCTTATTTTTGTGATTTTTTATTAAGTGTTGACCCAAAGGGGCATTTTGGGCAGTTCAGACAAAGACCAATGGATTTTCACTATAAAGAAGAATTTTTACGAAGGAAAAAGGAGACTTTTTGGCCAGGAGAAGACACGATTGAAGATTGGAGAAAACAAGGGTTTGGGAGAGAAGAAGGTTTTCATGAACGGAAGTGATTGAAGATAAACTTTCAACTCAATTCTTGTAATGTTTCTATTTTATATTTTGTTTTCTTTGAACAATATGAGTAACTAAACCCTAATGCTAGGGGGTGTCCCAGATTTGATTATGTAATGATTTTGAATTTCTGAGTTCATCAATATATTTGTTTTCTTATTTAATTTAATTGTACAAGGTTTTTATGCTTTCTTTGTCGGACCAACAAGATTGATTTACGGTTAACAACCACCTGGACGGCAGTTGTTAAGGTTTTTGTACGATTAGACTATAGTAGATATCACCTAGGACTAGGGATACCCTATAGTTACCGATTAACTCTTGATAACATAAAGGCTTGATTTCATCATAACTCTCTAAGGACTTAGGATTTAGGATGAATGTTCAAATGTTTTCCCACTAAGGACTTAGGGGAAAGTAATCTAAAGGGCGGTAATTAAAGGTTATGAACTTGTTGAAGAAATCAAAATTCAAGGTTATTACAGGGCAAATCATACACTTTACCCTAGCATGCTCTCATATTTGTTAAAACCACTTAGTCAATTTTCTGTCATTTTTATTTATTGTTAATTTATAATTGCAAATCAAAACTCTAAATATAATTTTTGTTTAATTGAACCACTATTGAAACTCGATATTAACGTGCAGTCCTTGAGATCGACATTCGGGGAATTTCCCTATTATTACTACAGAGGCAAAATAGTACACTTGCTATTTTACCGATCATAAAGTAGGGAGTATTCATATTATGATGTGGTTAAATTCAAGTGTGGGAAAAAATGATTACTTGCTTGTTTGTGTTGGTTACTATGAGGTTGAGGAAAAAGAAAAAAAAAAGTGAAAAAGAAAGAAAAGAAAAAGAAAGAGAAAAAGAGAAAAGAAAAAGAAAATCCTTGAGAAAGGAAACAAAAAGAGTAGTGAATAATTGTGCTAATAAGTTTTGTGTTTTGGTGTAAAACTTGGAATGAATGAATGAGTTTGATTGAAATGTTATTGTTTGAAACTTTTGGGAAGTAATTACTCTCTTAGGTTTAGGCGAGTTTTTGTTTCGATTAGCTTTAGGACTTATCCCTTGTTTGTTAACCAAGCCACATTACAATCTTGAAAAGCCCTTGTGATTCTTGCTTTTGTAGTTTCAATATGATTTTCGGATGAATGCATTATTTAATATTTTGTTTGCAAGATGGTTGGGTGATTGAAAATCCCTCATTTTTATGTGTTCTTCATCTACTGATGAATATTTTCTACGTGTGGTTCTTGATTGATCTTGTTTTGTTTTAGAATGTTTTGCATGATTTTTGTACTTAAGATTTGTTTCGTTTTTATGTGTCGTTATAGTATAGTGGTAAGCATTCTTTTGCATTTACATTGTTGAATTTTGAACCATACAATTGTTTCGTTTTCTAAATTCTTGTTGATTCATGATTTTTTGGTTAGTTACTTTTTTTCTTTGAGTTGTTTGGACTTGTTTGAGGACAAACAAGTTCAAGTTGGGGAGAGTCGATAAGTGTCAAAATATCGATATTTTGTGTATGTAATTTGTGGCATTTATCGATACTTTTTGTTTATACGTTTGAATAATCTCCGCTTAGTTTGTAAATACATATAAATTGTGGTTGATCGAGTTTTCGGGTATAGAAGATACTGTTTGATAGTTTTATGTCTTTATATAGGTATTGGTGCATATTTGGAGCATGAGCAATAAAGTGTCGAAGGCATGACTTCAAATACGTGATTTTGGGAGGAAAATAAGATTTCATTTTTCTGTTGAGCAGGCTTAGCCTGCTCTAGAAGTTGAAAACCAGATTTTTGGCAGAGAGGACCGCACTTAGCACGCTCAAAACATGCTCATCAGCATAAGGCGGTTTGGTCCAATAAGTGACAACACACTTAGCGGGCTAAACACACTAAGCACGGTCTGCGAATTTTTTAAAGTATATAAATAGGGAAAAACATATTTTTTTTTAGGTTATGGTTTTGGGGGTTTTGTGTCCCAGCTCCATCAACCTCATTTTTTGGGTAGATTAGCTTAGAAAACAACTATGGAGCTTGCATTTGGTTGATCGGAGATGAATTTATCATCGATCGGAGCTGACAAACCGGGAGATTTTCAGTTCATTTCTCTTTCTCTTTGTGTTTTCTCTATTTATTGGGTTTTGTATATGTATTTACTTTGAACTCATGTATATTTGTTACTCTATTTTTGTATAAAGTTTGCTTTACAAATCTTTGTCGGTGTTTCCTAGATCTTTTTGCTTAAATGCTTTGGATTTATGTTGTTGTAGAAATAGAAATCACAAGTCTTGATTAGGGGGATATCTGTTAGCTTTAGATTCTAGAGATAGGTCTGGGGTTAACATCCACATAATATCGGAGTTTAATTCCTCTGTGTTGTTTGTTCGGTTGAGACATCATCGAAAGAGCAATATAGTTGAACTCACGTTGGTGTTGTAGAAATGGACATTGAGTGTTGTAAGTTAAGTGCAACGGAGTGATAGGTTTAAGTTTGTGACGAGTGAGTGTATTTACATGCCCGATAAGTTATTTCTTTCTAAAGAATGTATTCTTTTTATGTTCATATCTACTTTTCTGCTTTTATTTTAACTAATTCAAACCAAACTCATAAACGTTAAACTGTTGAACGGCAGTTCAATGCACTAGTCCCTGTAGAGACGATATATTTCCTGGATAAATATTTCCAAAACTTTTGTTGCTTGCTGCTTTACCGCCTCAATAGTTTCCTAAAGGACTCGAATTTTCAACAAATGTCGAATGAATACCGTGCAATCATGCCATCATTGTTGTTGGCATCATATACGGTCGTTCCCCACCGAATAATGGCATAGTGAAACTAGGCATGTATGGACCTGTGGTGCTGGCTACAGTCGACCTTGGAGTCAGCGGTTGACTCTTCGCTACTGGTGCGTTTTGGGCTGGCAACGATGCCGCCACTGAGCACGAACTATCATCATATGCTTGTGAAACATTGGTATTTCCTCTAGGGGTTGTTCCTCATTTGGATTTGGATTCCTTGGATCACCCAATTTTCTACCACTTCTTAATCTCATGCACGAAGTGAGATGGACTCAACACAAACGGGTCCCACCAGGTGTGTCAATTTGTTTCTCGTGAAACAATTGCTAGCCTTTTATTAAAGGTTACTTGCATGATCGGCTATAATAATTCTAGACTTAATGTTGAGTTTTTCGTATGAATCAGTGATCAAGAAAGGATGGCATAAAAGAATGTAAACGAGCAAAACAATGTAAAGAAGAAAGAAAGCAAATAAAACAAAAGACTCGGAATATAAAATTGGAAATTTTTTTGAATTGAAATGTTGGAAGCAAACGTACATTGAAAATAGTGAAACTCGTTTCTCTCTTAGATGCGGGTACTTTGAGTGTGATGATTCAATACAATAAATTTGCGACCTCTAACATGAATACAATATTTTGCTTAAATATATATAACATACGAGTAATCGTCGACGATTACTATAATCCCACATTAGGAACTCGTGTGAAACTCTCCTCCACTTCCGCGTGTTCTGCTTCATGATTCACATATTTGAATTTTTCTCTTACCGCTTTTCTGTTTGAACGTGTCGACGTCGAACCAAGCTTTCTAGATGTTGTCCTGGTCAACATGGCTTCTTAGAAGTGTTCCACCAGCTTCGTCGACAGCGCTTCAAAATTCTCACGCAGTGGGCTTTTTGATAAGAAGCCACCTATTTAAATGGGTCAACTTACCTTTTGAGGCTCATACCCTTCTAGTCCAAAATCGCTTGTAAATAGTGAGTTAAGGACGTGATGTTAAGGTATATTGATCAATGCATTCTGCATCTTCTTTCGTTGTCACCATCACATTTTCAACTGGTGGTAACTAATTATTGCGAGCTTGTAACTGATTAAAACCACCTTCTTCCATATATGGTAATCGATGAATAGCATAGTGTAATTGGTTACCACTCCATTCTATCTTGCCTTCTGCTTCGGTGATCACCATCAACAGCGTGCTCTCATCATCATCCTCTTGCCCTGCAAAATTTGCTTCAGCTTCTTGTCAATCTTTCTTATTGGCACTACTAGAAAAATGTCCAAACTTTTGGCAGTTGTAGCATTGAACATTGATCTTGTTAACTTTCTTCCTTCCTCATCTTCATCTATTGTTGCCACCTTTGTAATTGTTTTATCTACCACCTCCATTGTAGTTGTTTTCACCCTTTTAGAATAGTGAATTCGTTGGAAATTTGGGAATCCTTTCCACCATTGTTTTGATAGTTTCCTCGACTTTTATTCATGAAACACTTTCCTTTCACCTTCTTGTCTCTTCCAATGAAACGGGCCTACAAAGTAATTTCAGTCTTTGCCTTGTCAACATTCCTCTCCTTCATTATTTGCTCATGAGCCTCAAGAGAACTTTGAAATTTTTCTTTGCTCATGGTTGAAGGATCCTTTGACTCTTCAATTGCAACCATTATGTTATTGAATCTTGATGTTAAGGATTTCAAGATTTTACCAACCACGTACTACTCAAAGATTGTCTCTCCACAAGCCGTTACTTAATTCGCCATTCTTATGATTCTTGTAGTAAAATCACTAATAGTTTCCTTCTCTTTCATTTGAATCAATTCCAGCTACCTCTTATGAGTTTTAACCTCGCCACCTTTGCTTTATCAGCTCCTGCATAGCTTTTCTCCAAAATTTCCCAAACTCCTTTTGATGAAGTGTAATCACCAACCTTCTCAAAATTATCAGCATCAACACACTAATGAATCAGATGCAAAGCTTTGAAGTTTTTGTCTTCTCTTCCTTATACACAGTCCTTTGTGCAGCCATTCCCCTTTTTAAAGATAGATTAGCATCATTCTTGATTAGTTTAAGAACTTCTTGCTCACCAAACAGCGCATTCATCTATTTGAACCACTTCTCATAATTTTTCGCATTGAAAGTTGGGAGATTTGCATATATTCATTTGTTGGAGATGCCACACACTTAGTGTTTGAAAAAAATGGTTCTTAATGTCAAATGTTGGGGTTAGAATCACCAAGTGGAAAATAATGAACAATAATATAGAGTATTGGAGAATGAGAGATTTTAAGAGAATGAGGAGAAAAAATGGTTATGTCTTTCATTGATCAACTCAATGGAGTATTTATATAATACTACATGAAATAATAACTAACCAACTTAACAAATTTAATAAAAAAACAAATATTTTGAGGTGGTAACTGGATACACACTTCTGATAACTGGTTATAAAAAAGCTACTAACTTGGGTAGTAACCAATTATACAAAAGTGATAATCGATTACGAGAAACTACTGACTTAGGTGGTAACGGGTAACTGATATCACCACTTGAATTAGAAATTTTCTCAGCACTTTAGTACTAGTTAACTGTTTATTCTTATATAAGCAACTCTATTATGTCTAATTACAATTTACAATATACTCTTACTATATTAGTATCATTCTTGCTTGGAAGTAATTATTTAAAGAT